>NW_026267457.1:213823-252437 GCF_000697945.3 Frankliniella occidentalis
GTAAAGAACGAGGTTTCTCCTAATGTATCAAACATGTTTGATGCCCTGATGCTCTTCTTGTTATTTTATTCTTTGCTATTTTGAATTATCCTCACAATTATTAACTTTCTTTAATGCTCTAGTCTGTGATGATTTGAGATGTAATTCGGAGGGGGTTTATACCTCAAGGAGGATGGCGTCGGCGTCGTGCCTGCCGTGCAGGCGGAGGGCCGTGAGGTTGGGCGCGTTCCTGAGCAGCGAGCACGCGTCCTCGGTGGGCAGGTCGGGCCCCAGCGTGCCCAGGTCGCGCCACAGCGCGCCGTCCCGCGAGAGGTCGTGGAGCCTCGAGGACACCCGCGACACCTGCGGAGGGGAGAAGAGGGGGACGCTGTGGCCTCCTTGGCGCCCCGCGTGCGCGCGCCTCGGGGCTCGCCGGCCGGTGGACGTAATGCGAGGATTGGAGAGAAATGTGAGCCACTTTCGGGAAAGAGGAGCCCATCTTCCGCCTCTGCCCCCTCCCCGCTCCTCTCCCCGGAGTTCCCCGCTGGCCTAGCTCTGTTTGTTGTGGGACCCATCCTTAGGCCCCTACATGGTTTGGTGGCCGATGCCACTCTGGCCCCCACGTTGCCCGCCCCCACCGCCCCGCGCCCCCTTACTCAACACCCGCCTGCGCCGCCCCCAGGACTGCGAGTCATGCGGCAGTACGTGAGTTGACTAGGCTCTGGAGACTCCGAGTCGAGCAAGGAACCAGAGGCTCCCTCCAACCTCCGCCACTCCCCTCTCTACCCGCCCCTCCCCTGCCCCCACCTCCCCCCCACAACCCCCTGGAGTCCTATGGCCCCGCGACCCCTGACCTCTGAAGGGTTGAAAGCCCTACCACGCAGCGCGCAGCAGGGCCTACCCGCCGCAGCTGGGGGCCCCACCTCTCAATGATATGACAACGATGCCACCATGAGCAAGGTGACTCTCTCTCTGCCCCCCCCCCCCCCCCCCCCCCTCTCTCTCTCTCTCTCTCTCCCCCTCCCTTTCTCCTCTACCCTCACCACTAAACTCTCGCCCCTGGTCGAAGCAACCCATCAGCCTTGGGAGGTATAAACTTCAGGCAATACGTATTTTTGTTCTTCTTCATATCTGGTTTGGTTCCAGTAAAATGCCATGTTCGAAATTTATGCGGATATAGACTGCATACATAATACACGAACAATCGGCGTGTTATTTATTGTGTGTGTGTGTGTGTGTGTGAAGGGGTGGGTGGGGAGGGTGATCTCGCTGTGGGCGGACAGCACACCCCACCCCGACCCGACCCACTCTCCCGTCTACTGGGCACACCCCCCTCATTAATTACCCCCCAAGTATTCGGATTGCGACGTTTACTAACAAGGCGCGCCCTCCCCGGCCCCCATAGGGCGCCTCCCTCCCGCTAGTCCACGGCCAGGGCCGCGACGAGTACCTGCAGCAGGTCCGGCTGGGGCAGCTCGCGGAGCACCCGGAGCAGCACCTTGTCCGGTAGGTCGTCGAAGGTCTTCCTGGGCCTGGCGCGGGGCCGCGCTCGGGGGTCTTGTGCTCGGCGGGCGCTCATGGCCGGTACGGGGGGGAGCGAGAGTCAGGTCAGGTGGTATATTCGGTGCGCCTCGCGCTTCGCCTCGAGGTCGTCGCCGCCGCCCGGACCGGAGAAGAAGATGTTGTGCCCCCGACCTGGAGATCCACTTGGCAGTTGTAGCGCACGGCAAACAGGCGGGGCAGAGCGGGGCGGCGAGGCGCGAGGCACGGCGGCGAGGGTAAACAAACAACACAGCGCGGCCCGTGCGCGCACAGCCCCCCGCGCACCCACCGCGCTGCCAACGCCTGCCTGACCCACCGGCCTGCCTGAACACACGCCGCGCGCCGCTCTCCCGCAACAATTGGGCGGGGATCTCTTCTTCTTCTCTTGCTCGCCCGTCCACTCCTTCTCCTTTGCTCTCCGCCCTTGCCCTACGCCCTGCTGCGCCCTGCTGCTGCCGCGCCTGCCGCTCGGCTAGGAACGACCTGTTGATTGCGGCCAACTGTTGTAGCGGGCCGTGAGGTGAGGCCGACGGGGGTCGGGCCAATCAAGTAGGGGAGAGCGCCTTTCCTGTGGGGGGGGGGGTCAGAATCCTTTTTCGCTCGCCTTCAAGGAGTCGGGGGTGGTCCTTTTGAAAGCGTGTAATCCCCCCGCGTGACCTGTCTGCTCCCCCCAAAAGTGGAGGCCATGCCGCGCGGCGCGGCGCCATGCTCCTCTTTTTTCCCGAGTGTCTTCCTTCAATCTCGTCTCGTTTCGTTCCACTACTTGGGTGCTTTTTGGCTCCACTCCGATCTGCTCTCCTTGCGCTCTGCTCCGGGGGGATAAAGGTGGAGAAGGGGCGGCGCGCGCTGTTCTTTGCATTGCCTTTTGCGCTCGCAGGGAAGAGATTACGATATTGTTCTGGGTATGCTGGGGGCGTGGTGGGGGGGATTTGGAGGGTTGGGGAGGGGGAGGGGCTCGTTGTGTGGGCGTCCGCCTTCCTGGCTGAAGCCCTTGTCGAAGCCATCTCACAACCCAGAGAGACGCGCGCTTTTGTCGGAGAGAGTCGTGTCATGAAAATTCTCATCTCTGTGCCTGCTGTGTGCCAATGTGCCCCGCTTTTCTGTGGAAGTCTGGTGTGGGGGTGGAGGGTGGTGCTGTGCGGGGAAGAGGGTCGTGGAGGGTGGCGCTGGGGAACGCAAAGAACTGCGTGGTGTTGGTTTTGGTCGTGTCGTGTCATGGTGTCGTGACGGGGTGCTGGCAGCTGACAGTAAGGTTTAGAGGTCTGAGGGTCGGTGAAACGAAAGTCCCGGTTGGCAGTCAGGTCACAGGTTTATTCCATCCGTCCTCCCCGTCCTGTCATCAGTCGGGCCCGGGTGCGGACGCGTCGCCCCGGCCGCGGCGCGGGGACGGAGTGCGGGGGCCGCGATCAGTCGCAGTCGGTCAGTCGGAGTCCGTCAGTCGGGCGGCCCTCGGCGTCGGCGTCCCCGCGGTGCGTCGGGGGCGTCCTGGAGGTCGGGGAGGAAGAGGAGGAATCGGAGCCCTCAGCCGCAGACGAGTCCGCAGGACAGGAGCGCGCGCGGTGCGGGGCCCGGCGGGCCTGGCCGGGCGGGGGCTCGGGCAGCTCTAGCAGTCCCAGCTCTTGCCGCAGGAGCAGATGCCGCGGCAGCCGCAGCCCTTGGCGAGACCGAGCTGGCCGAGGACGGGGATGCCGACGACGGAGGGGGCGGCGCATGAAGAGTCGGAGGTCTTGTGCACGATGTGGTTGACGACGCCACCGTGGCCGTAGCCGCCGTAGCCGCCGTAGCCCCAGCCGCCATGGCCCCAGCCGCCGCCGCAGCCGCAACCGCAGCCGTAGCCGTGTCCGTATCCACAGCCGCAGCTGCCTCCGCAGTGTCCTCCGCAGCCGCAGTGGCCTCCGCAGCCGCAGCACTTGCAGGCCTGTAAAAGTTGGACAAGTTAAGTCGGTCACTCGCTCGCTGACGCTGACTCAAGTCGCACAAGCCCGCACCCCGCACGTCCGCGCACCACCACGCGCACCAGCAGTCGCTCACTTCACTTCGTCAGCTTTAAATTCACTTCACTTCACACCGTCCCGTCGCTCTCGTCGCACAGAATGACAGTTCAGAAGAGTGCGTGTGGTGCCGGAAGGAAACCCCCGGCGGGGGTTCGCGAGTCCCTATCACTCAATCACTCTACTCACCGAAGCGATCTCGAAGAGCAGCCAGAGGGCGAACAGGGCGATGACGAGCAGCCTCATGTTGATGTTGGTGGAGGGGGTGCCTGTGGATCTGCTGTCCGACACGAGTGCAAACGTGATTGTGGCTCTCCCCGAGACGCGCACATCGTTTTATACTTTTGACGCTCCACTTCCACCGGCAGCCCCGCCCCACCCCGCCCTGCCGCCGCTCCGTGCGTCGCTACCGCTCCACCTCCACCTACCCTATGGCCGACCGCCGATTTTGTTTGCGATTCGTTTGAGGCCGGAATGCCCGCAAACCGCTGCAAGCACGGGGTGGATCCAAGAGTCGACAAGACAGCGGTCCCTAAGCAAGGAATGGGGGATGGGGGAGGGCACGAGAGGCTTTACTGTGTCTGCACCCTTTCGTACGGACCCGATCGCCCTGCCCTTCGTCTCCAGGGGCTCGTTACTGGGAAGGGTGATTCCCCTCCCCCCGTCCCAACCTCCACGACACACACACACAGACACGCATACGCACACCCACTCGGTCCTTTACTTCGACCCTGACCTCATAAAATCTCCCTGCTCATTTGGGCAAAATTCCGTCTCAACGCTCGTCGATAAAACTGGCGAGCGCATTGAACATCTCTCCCTGCCCCGTCCCCGTCCGACCACCAGTGCGCCGCCCTCCGCTCGGGGCTCGCTCATAAATCACAAGCGACCAACGCCCCCCTTCTCCCTCTCCCTCTCTCCCCCTCTCTTTCTCTTTCTTCCTCTCTCGACCCCAACACGCTCTCTCACTCTCTCCGAGGACGCCAAGGGTCAGTCCGGTCCGGCGGCCGGCGGCGGTCCGTGCATCAGGGACGTGTGGTGTGGTGGCGGACACGTCGGTCTAGCCAGAGAACCGTTTTCTTCTGAAATGGCGGCGCAAGGAGAATACATTAAAAAGCGCAAAATGCCAACACGCGTCACACTGCGCCATTTCATCTCACGGACCCCCGCCAAGTGTAAATTCCCGATTTTCATTCTACTTTGGGAAATTGTTGGTCTTAATGTGTCATCGAGGGACACATCAAAAATTTTTGCTCAAATTCATATTTGGGGATTATTTCGGGCATTCGTCCCGAAAGCTGCTATTTCAACTATTTTGTATAATTTTCAACATTACTTTGTTACAAGAAAATCGTCACAGTGCGGTTCTTTGGACGAAAATTTCGTCCGTTTTGCTCTATCTGAAACCGTTAAGGCGCTACCGCCACGTTTAGAAGGGGAATCACTAGGGCTTAAGAGCGACGGTTGCAAAAAGCAGTCCTACAAAAAAAGTTATAAAACAAAAGTCGAAGAAAAACTTAAGCTCTTTAACTTCTGTTCTATAGCATTTTTTGTGTGACTGCTAAAGCAGCTTTTACAACCGCTGCTCTTAAGCCCTAGTGATTCCCGTACATGACCCCTCCTAAACGTGGCGGTAGCGCCTAAACGGGTTCGGATAGAGCAAAACGGACGAAATTTTCACCCTACGAATCGCAATTTTGACGAGTTAACTGTATGAAAGTAGTGTTGAAAATTATGAAAAGAAATAGTTGAAATGGCAGCTTTTGGAACGAATGCCCAAAATAACCCCTAAATAGGAATTTGAGCAAAAAAAATTGATGTGTCCTTCGATGACACATTAAGACCAACAATTCCCCAAAGTAGAATGAAAATCGGGAATTTTCACTGGGCGGGGTTCCCTTGACAGGTGTGGGAAGAGAGCGGGGCGTTCGCGGGGTGGCGAGCTCGCGGGCCGACGGGGGCGGGAGCGCCCGCAGGACTCTGGGTAGGCAGCGCGCCACGCGCCGGTGTCCTCGGAGCAGCCGGCGGCCTACCTCCCGGGCTGTCGAGTGGCCATCCCGGGCTCGGGCGCCCACCCAGCTGTGGGGGAGACATGACGCCGCCCGCCGCTCTCGTCGAGGCGAATTGCGTCATTTAATTCAGAGTAAGTGTGGAGCGGTGTGGACTTTGAAGAGCGATCCTAAAATGAGACCCTCCCTAATGACCCTACGGGCTTTTAACCCCCCCTCTCTTCCCCAGTGCAGACAACCCTTACAGGTCCTCACAGGCACGGGTCCGCGGGTGGTCCGCATCTTGACGACCCCCTCCCAGAATTATCGCCCCCTCGCCTCCCCCACCATTTCCCACTTCCCTTTTGCACGCCGTTCTTTAGCAACTCCTCTGTCTCCGGCGCGGGCTCGGGGCGCGCGCTCTCCCTCTCAATCGTCTTGTTATCAGTTCGTCGGGGACGAAATCAGTCTGGAACAGCAGTCCCCAACTCGACACCCAACTCTGCGGGTGTCCTCGCCAACTTGGTGCGACCGACGCTGCTGGCCCTCCTGCCCTCCCGCAAATGCCATACTGAAAATCAGGGGGTTCCCGAGTTTAGTTTGAGTTTCCTGCGTTTAAGAAATTTCCGGGTACGGTCCACGTTAGAGGGGGCCCCCCCGCGCGCGCGTCGCTCGGACCCGACACGCGGTCTGCCAAGTAGGACAGTAAATGCGTGGCCTTGAAAAAGTGCAACGCAACTCGGGGCTCGCCGTCCGGCGCGAGCCCGGGAAGCCGCCGCAGCAGCGCAGCGCCCAGTTGTGTCAACGGACCGGGGGCGTGACGCACTGTGCGTGTGCGAAGCGGAGGCGCGTATGTAGCATGGACGTAGTTTATTCTACATCCATGGTCTGTAGTTGCATCCAGATGAGCAGCGGGAGTGGGGCGTGGGGCTGCCTCTGGCCTCGGGTATCGGGAGGAAAAAGTGCGCTGAGATGGAAGTGATGTTGGTGCAAAATGTGTTTATCGGGTCTTCATAGCACGTTTTTTGTTTGTTTTTTCGCAAACTATTAAACCTGTAGCGTCTAGACACCCGAGGTACCCACTTACTAAGGACGCAACTTGTGTGGTCCCCTCGAGCAAGTCCGTTGAAAACTAAGACTAGAAAAAAAAAAGGCAGACGAACTCAATGCAAATTCATACTCAAACGTATATATTTTTTATCCTTCTTATCGTACTCTTTAACAACTAAAGCGACTCCAGCAGGGTTTTAACAGACACTGTCCAGCATTGTCTATTATAGCTTATCAAAGATTGCAACCAATAAAACCAACAAGTCAAAATGAATGTGACAGGCACTCTTAATAAATACAGATCAAAATAAATTGTTGTCATATAAAGGCAAGTACATTTCATTTTACAATCATTATATCCATCATTCTCCACATAGGGGACATTTGGTGATATCGGGAACAATCAATTTGGTAACAAAATGTTTTTAATTACTCTTTTAAAAAAATGTTGTAATGTAGAAAAGGCAGTGGTCTACTAACTTCAAAATCACAACTTCATTAAAATATCACGTATCACATAGAAGTATTTTCACAGATCAGCCAGTTCCTGTAAAAATCCACACCAATGATATGTGGTGGATCTTGCTCCTATAAACAGTTATAAAGTGGTACTTAACACATTGTTCTTAAAAGAGTTCATTTAACCATAAATGTCTCTGAAGTAAAGGTAGTGGTGGTCAGATCAGATCACATTTGCAAAAATACAAATGCATTTCCAAACTTCTTTTATTTGGTTTGGTAGACCATTTTCATAAGGCTATGAACTATAGTAGAAAGAACAAAAGAGATTGTCATGGACATCATGCAAAATAGGTAGAATGGAATATTTCCAGAAATCATTGAATAATCATTCTTGAAACGAGCTGAAGGTAAATTAGGTACTGTTAGACACAGAAAATTTCTAGATGCTTTGACAGTGCACCACACTTTGAAAGGCTACTTGTTATTGATAAAGGTTTTTGGTCCCCAAACCTGTTCTAAGTACAAACAGGAAATTTAATGGACAAAAGACATAATGTCACCTGATGGTCCAGTTGCAAAAACAAGAAGAAAAGAGAAACACATCTGAAGCCAAACAATAACAGCTGAGGAAATAATGAAGCTTTGACACGGTCAGAAATAGAAAAGACGCTTCAAGGAATCTAATTAGCAGGATGATGCCATGGATTGAAACAATTTGGCCATGAATGACAAACAGTAACATTAACATTACCTAATACATGAGCATGATTGAAATGGTTCAATTAAAAGTGACAGATTATTTATTTTGCTCAGCTAGTTCTCGCTCAACAATTTTACGATATTCATCAAAACCACCTTCAATGCTATGAACACTCCCACCACCACATATCCAAAGTTCTTTACAGACCATACGAATCAGTCTTTCGTCGTGGGATACCAGAATAACTCCACCCTGAAAATAAATAGAAAATGTTGTCCATCAAAAAGAAATTTATAAAAGAAATGTTCTGAAATAATACAACTAAACATAATAAGCAAACATACCAAGTACTTGTTGATTGCAAGACCTAAAGCATGAATCGATTCAATATCTAGATGGTTAGTAGGTTCATCCAAAACGAGAAAGTTTGGATTACCCATGCACATTACAGCAAATGCAACCCGAGACTTTTGGCCTCCAGATAAACTAGCTATACTTTGGAGAGCAAGGTCACCAGACACTCCAAAACTACCTAGTTGTCTTCTGTACTCTTCCACTGGTTTTCCTAAGAGAAAGAATGCAAAGATTTAAAATTTGATATATTTTCCAAGGAAAAGTGATCATTAGAGCTACTTCAATACACATACCTGGGTATGTCTTTTGTAACAGTTCAACAGAACACACATTCATGTCTAGTTGATCAACGTGATGCTGGCTGAAGTACCCAAATTTCAAATTACGATGAATAACTCTATCACCCCGTGTAGGCGCATTGATGCCCATGATAATTTTTAGTAAAGTGGTTTTACCAGCTCCATTGTCTCCAACCTGACAAAAAAATTATGGAATTACAAGGGGGTTAATTTCAATCGCTAAATACTAAATTACTTAATTAGAAATATTAAAAATACTTATTGTACATCACACATCACAATATATGAAAACTACTTACAATACATATCCTGGATTCTAAAGTTGCATTGAGATTAACATTACTAAAGATAGTTCGACCTGTACTTTCATAAGCAAAGGACACCTCAGATAGTTGCAGAATTGGTGGTGAAAGAGGTTCAACAGGAGGGAATTTTAACACCACATCAACTTCTTTTTCCACTGGCTTCAACTCTGGTCTGTAAATAGTAGCAAATAAGCAAACTTATATGATTGCATTATCATCAGTATTTTAAACCAATGGAAGACAAAAAAATTAAAACTCACAATTTTTCAAGCATTTTAATCTTGCTCTGGACACTTGATGCTCTGTTTGCATTGTACCTAAAGCGATCAATGAAAGCCTGGACATGGTCTCTGTGTTGCTGCTGGGCTTCCCACTCCCTTTGTTGGTTTTTCAGCTTTTCATTCTTAGTTTTCTCAAACTGCTCATAATTACCCCTGGAAATTAGTATTGTGGTGTTATTCATACACATGTATATGGTACATTAAGGCGTAGCAAAACTAAGATGTTACAGATTTTTGTCAATAACAACCTGTAAGCTTCTAATCTCTGAGCATAAAGATGGAGTATGTCTGTAGGCACAGTATCCAGGAAATTACGGTCGTGGGAGACAACAAGTAGAGTTGTAGGCCAATTCTGGAGATAATTTTCTAACCAGATGATAGCTTTGATATCCAACATGTTGGTGGGTTCATCCAACAGCAACAGATCTGGTCTGAAAACAAAAGGAGGTGGTGAGTAAGATTTTGTTTAACCCCAACTTTAAAATAAGCAAAATAAAAGTGTGTGTGCATATATGCACAGAAGGACTCTTACTTAGAAAATAGTGCTCTGGCAAGAGCCAAACGCATTCTCCAGCCACCAGAAAATTCTTTTGTCTTGCAACTTTGCATTTCAACAGTGAAACCAAGACCATTGAGAATACGAGATGCCCTTGCTGGTGCCTTGTCAGCTTCCATGTTTTGAAGAGCTATGTAAACTTCACTTAATTCGTCTGACATTTTGGTATCAGCAGTTCTACAAATTTACATCATTATTAGAACAGAAAAAGGTATTTTTTCCTGAACTTTATAAGATAGTTAAGTCTAATCTCAGATCAAATAAGCATTTTGGTCTACAAACCCTGCATTCACAGCTGCAGTAATTTCTTTTTCACGTTTAAGTAATTCTTCACGTTTTGTATCGCATTCAAGAACACTTTGCAAGGCAGGGGTCTCATCTCCAACAACTTCCTGTTCCACATGCAGGATTGATATGTGAGAAGGAATACGAAGCTGAGCCCTGAAATCAAATGGAAATAGTGAATAAAAGTTATGGCCTCAGATTAGGTTTCCTTGAGAGGAAAAGAAAAACAAATGCATACCCTGAGATCATACGCAGCAATGTAGTTTTACCATGTCCATTTCTCCCAACCAGTCCATAACGCCTTCCAAATGAGAGAACAATGTCAGCTCCTTGTAGAAGTACTCTGAAAACAAAATGGAATGATGTTGAATGTTCAGTAGCAAAAATTCTAGGAAATACAATTGTCATTGGACTTACTTATCTCCAAATGCTACATCAAAGTTCTCAATTCTAATATCTTGAGTCCGATTTGATCCTTTGGCTTCCATTTTGGCATCTTTTCGACTTGTAACCTGGGATGCTGAGGCTGTTTCCAATTTTACGGGTGCAGCTACAGGACGGTTTGTCATTTCTGCAGTTCTTTTCTCTTGCCTTTGCTTTATCTTTGCTTCAGCCTTTTCTAACTTTTTAGCATCCACTTTCTAGATAATTCAAAATATTAAAAAGAGAAAAAAGAGGGGAATTTTTGAACGACATGTAATTGCAGGTTGTAAATCATTTTACTTTAAAATACATACCAAAACATCATCTCTTTGAGTGACCCATATGCTCTTAATTTCAGTTATGTCATTGTCCTGATTGTCTGATAATGACTTCAGATGGACTGGCGCTTCCAAAACTCTATTTACTTTTTTCACAGAATCTGTTTCTGGTCTCATTATGTCCCACAGCTTTTCACATATATCTTTTATATCATCTTCTGACTTGTCATCCCCCACCTCCTGCAAGACTCCTCCAATGGCTTCATATATTTCTTCGCTGTCTTCAAAATCATCTGCGGAGCCTGAGAGTACTCCTGCAAATTTCAATAAACACCAAAGATAGTAAGAAAGTTTTGCAGACATACAAAACTGCGCTGGAATGCTTATAATGATTTCATGAGTTTAATGATTTTGAAATAAACATGAAGGGACATCAGAAAAGTTTACAAACAAACTGTGTGAAATTTGTTAGACTACAATAGAGTTAACCATCTAAAAGAGACCAGACCATATCTAGTAGAGAAATTAAAAGGCGAGGAAGATCTTAAGCAACACTTTCCTAACCTCTAATCCTACCGTGCTTTCGGTGGGAAACAGTGACAAAGTGAGGGGACAACTCATGACACACTAAACATTTCTGAAGTAATAAGATTATCTTCAAGCAATACCTTCAACATATTGGTACACTTCATCGTCAATCTTTGGGAATTCTTCTTTTATGTATTCCAAGTAGGCTGCCATGATGGTTCCAATTCTAATCCGTTCGTGAAGGATGCCGTCGTGTACTGTCAGGAGCGGTCTGCCACCGGTCAGAAACGTCATCGGAAAACAGAAAGGCGTTTGTGGTGCGGTCGCCGGTTGTTTGTGTTGTGATAAAAGTCGGGTTATGTTTCGCTAGAACAAGCATTTTGTCATTTCTATTTGTCTGCATAGATCTCATAATTTTCGGTGAAAATGCCGACGTGGAATCAGATTCAGTCTCAGCTTCGGAATCCAAACAACCCAGTAGTTTTCTTCGATATTAATGTGGGCACTATTGTAAGTTGCAACTTTTGTTCCCTACTTATGAAAGATTTGAAAATCTTATTTTCTGTAGTGTCATCAGCTATTACCAATATTTGAATGATTGATGTACCTGATTCATAGTTTACCAGTGTGAGACCCTCTGCCGTGGTTGTCTTAGTGTGTCATGCATTGGATCTTTCGTGCTCAGTATGTAGTGGTCAATGCAATCTCATCTTATTGCAGGAAATTGGACGAATGATTCTAGAGCTATTTGCTGATATTGTTCCTAAGACAAGTGAAAACTTTAGACAGTTTTGTACTGGGGAGTACAGAAAAGATGGTGTGCCTCTTGGCTTTAAGGGGGCACCATTTCACAGAGTTATCAAGGATTTTATGATACAAGGTGGAGATTTTGTTAATGTGAGTATTTTTTACTTTCCTCCTTTTCTTGTGTGAAATTTTCATTTTTGACTAATCTCTTTGTTTTGTTTTTTTCTTCTTGAAGGGTGATGGAACCGGTGTCATGAGTATTTATGGTGGCACTGCCTTCCCAGACGAAAATTTTACACTTAAACACGATGCTCCAGGACTATTGTCTATGGCCAACAGCGGGAAGGATACCAATGGGTGTCAGTTTTTCGTTACTTGTGCAAAATGTAACTTTCTTGATAGCAAACATGTAGTTTTTGGTCGAGTTATTGATGGACTTTTGGTTATGAGAAAAATAGAAAATGTACCAACAGGTCCAAATAACAAACCAAAAATTCCAGTTGTCATCTCACAATGTGGCCAGATGTAGTTTAAGTTCAATTGTGTAATTTGAGAGCTCTTACCCCAAGAGAAATCAGGAATTTTGTCAAAGAAAGACAAGGCTAGTTGCTCATCTACTATGATTTATATACCTATCACATCAGTTTGGCACGGCACAAATGTTAAGCAAGTACTGCTTCTTCAACTTGGAAAAAAATAAAAAAATTTAAACAGTTTTAAATTTTTAATTTATAATACATAAGTAACTGACAAGTCGGGTCTAATTTCTAATTCATCTTCTTGTCAAAATTATTTAGAATCACATGGATGTGAATTTCCTTTGGTCACAACATCTCACGGGGAAGTAGTCTTGATCAAATTAATATCAAAAATAACCACCTGTCTGAATCTTAAGACTCAACAACATTACTTAAATAAATAAATAATTGAGAAGGAAATGTCCTGTGTATGTTTTTCTTCCTTCTACTTTTGCTTATCACACTTAGATGTGAACATGTACACACCAGTTGACATGCTTCAAAAATGAGTAAATAATTACAGTCGGGACAAGTCGAGAAGTTTACCTAGTTATGAGGTTTACCATTAGTTGCTTCAAGCTTAACAGTGTGTATTGATGGTTTCCCAAACCGTTTTTCAGCTTCAGTGAAAAAGGCACGTTCCATTTGTCGCACTAGCTCATTAAAGAAAACATGGGCCAGCTGAGAGTGAAATGCTGAACGAAAACTGAAGGATACATAAAAATCAATAACACATGACTGTGTTTCTGTACTGAGGCCTGGGCTGAATTTCCATATGGTTGTGAGATGATCAAACAAATGACCCTCCGTACACTCTGCCCTACAAAATTAGTATGGTTTTAATAGAACAGCAAACAAAAAAATGTTGCGACTAACCATAAGTTATATGAACTTACTTTACAAGTCTGGGTCGAATGAGGGATACTTCTGACACGTAACTTTCAGTAATGGGTGGGAAACCAATGCTTAGCTTCCCTTTTAAGAAAGCTGGTTTTCGTACCGTAATATCTGATTGTTTACAGAATGGAACAAATTCCTTATACTTTTCAACATCAGATACAACTTGAAACATTTGTTCCATTGAAAACCTAGAAATGAGAAAAAATTGATTTTTTAAAATAATGGCGTAAACAGTCGCAACAAAAGTCACATTGACATTAATCATAACTTACCCGACTAATTTTCGACCCCGGTACTCCTTCGTTTTGTCAGAAAAACTTGATCTATTAAAAAATGGCACGTGACATGTAGAACACGTACTTAAGGAGTTGATTTTAGAATGTCTACTGTCAAAAGTATGCAAGATTGCTCCATTGTCAATAAATCTGCAAGAAACACAAGACAAGGATAAAAATAAGGTATGGTACATGGGATAGATTCTTAGGAGAAATGACATGTGGAGATACTAAAGACAACGATTCCTCCCGACATCAAAGTCAGGTCGCGTCTCAATGTTTTCTGTTTTGAAATAGAGTGTCATAACCACATAATGAGCCAGCAAATGTGAAATAAAAATACATACTTTACAGGGACGACAGCCTGTCTCACCGAGTTCAGTCTCAAAATTCGAAAACTGTTACAATAACAACGCCGTAACAATGTCATTCTAGTTTCTACCCAAAAAGATCTGACGGAAAAAAAAATAGTTGTGAATATTCAAGCTTGCAGAAGGATATGTTACTCTCAGCAGACGCTTTTCAGTTTTCACTGCCGGCATGATCCTTCCGCGAAGCTTGTCTTTTTCTGGTTTCGAGCAGGCTAATTGGTTGATCAGTTGCTGCGTTTTTCCTGATCTATTTTAACATTCAAGATTGACTCAACTTTTATGTTGGCGTTGGTTTGACAAATTAATTTGTTTCGTTAGGTTTTGGTTGGTTTCAGCCGTTTAGGCACAGTAGCAGCAGCTGCGGCCGTGATTTTATAAACATCAGCAATCAGCAAAATGGCGGCCAATATACCCCGCACCCACGAAGGTACGATCAAATTTATTTAAATTTAAAAGATTGACTGGGATTCTGTATTCTAATTTGGTGTGCATTTCATCTAGATAATTTACTTAGTCAGTGGGTTCAAATTCTTCTCAAATCGACTGCCCCGAATGTTTCAAATTTGAGCCGAAATTCATGTGCCTAGCATGTTTCCTTGGTCTATTTTGAAGTTTCCAATGCTGTTTATTTATGTAAACAGTCAGTTGAAACCAACCGCATCACTGTACTTTTGGTGCTACGGATAGGACACTTTGCTCGGTATTCTTAAATTTACGATTTACTCCTTAATTGCACGGCATTCTACTACTTATGGGAGAAGCCTGCGGTAACCTAGCTTTTTACGTTTGCTTCCCGTTCTCTTGTACTTGCCCTATTACTTTTTACTACTGGTGTATTTTCAAATTCGAAGTTCCCTCAGAATCTATGATCAGTTGGCTCATCTTGGCAATAGGGATTTTTATTTAACCTCTAGTGCAATTTGTTTACTTTTTATGTTGTCCCACATCCCTATTCAACGTTTGTAGCGTGTTCTGAAAAGTTCATCATAAGTAATTATTACTTTCTCCAACATTTACAGACATTGAAGCGCAGATAAAGGACCTTCAATCTAAAAAGAAGGAAATCGCTGAGAATGAAATCAAAGAAAAGGATAGAGTTGGTCTTGGAGAAACTGGTTACTTTGATAGTGACATTTATGATGGTGGTGGTGGAAAATTTGAAGGATATGTCACCTCCATCGCTGCAAATGATGAAGTTGAGGTATGCTTTCTCGCAATGATTCTGTTCTTTCTTACATTGGTACATTTGTCATAATGATTATTATTGTTTTATCTTGTTCAGGATGACGAGTTTGACTCGGTCTCCTTCACTCAAAACAAAAGAACAGGTTATACTGCTCCAGCTGCTCTTCTCAATGATGTTGCTCAGGTACTTTTTGTTTTTAGTCTTGCTTTTCACTCTATAGTATTTCTAGTTTTATCAAACATCTCTATTTTCACATTTTTTTTCAGGCTGACAAGGACTATGACCCCTTTGCTGACAGACGAAGACCAACAATTGCAGATAAGGAGGATGAATACCGGCAACGGAGAATGAGGATGATCATTTCTCCGGAGCGAGTGGATCCCTTTGCTGAAGGTTCGTTGTCCAATTATGATCTCCAGTGCATAGTCAGTAGATAGTATGCCTTATAAAGTAGTGTGTGTTCTGTGAACAATCATGGAAATGGTGTTTACAGAGATAAATTAAGAACACCTAATGCTGTGGGATGTTATGGCCATTTCATGGCCTCATTTCTCTCGTTAACATAACAGCATTAGGCAAATTTCTAGACAGCTGATTTCTAAAGTATGCTTAAAATGTTTTTCAGTACTTCTTTTCTTACTTATGGATTTTGTGCTTCTTAATGATGAACTGGCTTAAATTCAAGGCATTCTTTTTTTCATTTTGAAGTGTATATTCAAGTGCTACAGATTAATATTGCTTTTAGTGTTCATCTTTTTTCAATTCTTGCATACCTTTCATTAATCAGCTGTTTAGCTATTGGCATTTGTGATTTGCAGTCCAACATGTTTTTCTCCCTAATACTTCGTAAAACATACCCATCTATATCTGTACATTTTCAGAAACATTTGTCAAGCTGCTCTAAAAATTCAGGTTGACACCCTGCATTTTCTTTAACCCATTTGCCATATAAAGTACACAAATGAATTCTAGTTGTTTATGAGCCCTGTTATCTGATGCATGAATCATGTAATCTTGCTGACTGAAAGTTCCTCGTATATATTATCTATCTGTTGTACATGTAATGGTGAATTACTGGATGTGTCAGGGACCAAACATATGCTGTAACATTTATTTTAGCCTCATATCACATTTTCTACAAGATGGATTCAGCCTCTATTTGGTACAGATTATTTCCACTAAAGATGGTGTCCAGTGTGGGAAGTATTATGTCAGCAAGAATACATCAACTTTAGTCTTTTCTTGTTAGGGAGTGAGAGGATTGAGTGAATGTGTGTGTGAATGATTGAGTCACATCATTGTTTAATAAAGTTCTGATCGTTATTGATAAGCTTCCATTATACCTTTCTCATGGAAATGTAATGGACAGAAGTGAACTTTCTTCTCCCATTGGTTCCTGTTATCAAAGTCAATCGGCACTGCTGTCATGAAATGGGCCATCTTATATTTTTTTGTGAAATGGCCTATGTTTAGCTCAATTCAAACTTTCTGCAGATTCTAAACATATGTGGCCATGCTAGATTTGCCATTTGATACCACGTACTAATAAAGGTGAATTTCTTCTCTCCCTACCCGAGGATGTCTAGCCCGAACCTGAGCTGCTCAACGGGAAGCCATCATCTCAAGTGTCTGGTGCGGGAAAGAAAGGATACCCTTCGGTGTCTTACCGTCAATACATACACTGACAATCACCTGGTCCATAGATTACATTTTAAATTTCTAATATGTATCTGTGCTTGGGGTAACTAAGGATTATATTGGGCTCTCTTTTCTGTTAAAGTACATTTTTGTTTTTCAACTTTTATTTGTAATATCTCCAATTTACTAAGGTCAGCACAGATCTTTTTATTCTAAGTACTAACAAATAATTATTAAATTATCACATACGTACCTAAAACTAGCTACAACTTCTGAATCACCCTTAGTGTTAGTTGTATGAAAGAGTGTGAGTGAGCTAACAGAAAAGTACTAATGGAACCAGATTGTTTGTAGGTGCTTGCAGTAAAATGGAGAATCAAACATCTTTCCTGGAAGATATCGCCATCCGGCGTCACGTACGTACCCAAAGTGTTGTTTGCTGTGTTCACCTACTTATTAGGCCTGGTTTCAACGATCCTTACCGTCTCTGGAATAGTGTTTTGTTCAGTAAACATAAATATTTCCGTGTTACAGATGAATTACATGTTTATGTAAAGAAAATAAGTAGTTGAACACAGCAACAATGGTATCAGGGTAGCTACAGCAAATTATTTTCCTCCCCATATGTGCATTTTTTTTCTGGATAGAACATTAGTCGCTATAATTCATAGCCTCTACTTATTATATATTGTCATGAAACTGTAACTTGAATTTTTTACTTGTTCATGTTTTGTTTTTTTCCATCTCATTAGTAATATTTTCAACTCTGTCCTTAAAATTTTAAATACTATGACCAAAGTGGCACCCTGATTACCCTAGGGGAAAAAAAGACATATCAAGGACCTGTTGACAAGAGCGGGTTGTAAAGCAAAGTCTAATAGTTACGCCGCGTGCGTGACATTTTTTTTTGTGATTGCAGGCGGAAAGACTCCTGATGTTGGCTCGAGAACATACACAGAGATTATGCGTGAACAATTATTGAGAGGAGAAGAAACTGAGGTAAAGATAATCTACTACATTCAATTTACTGAAACAAACCAGCTTTTACTCAATTAAATTACAAGTCCCTTGTTTTTTCTTTTGTTTTTATTAGTTGAGGAAGAAAATCTTGGAGAAAGCCAAAGAAGGTACCTTAAAAGTTGTTAGCAACGGTGATTCTGCCAAAGCTGCACCTAAACGCCGAGGGCGGTGGGATCAAACTGAAGATGCTGGAACACCATCAGAAAAAAAGAAAAAAGAAACATCAGCTTGGGACAAAGAGGATGTGAGTATCTATCCCTCAAGATACAGCATTTATTTTCCTGCTACATCCGTATAGCTCTGAAGATTGTCAACACTTTCTATGCAACGGGTCTAGACCCAAGACCTGGTAACATAGTCCCCCTCCTCTAAAAGTGTCCTCACTCTAACAATTTCATAGTCCTCTAATGAAAGTTATGACTTGTACATTATTGTGAGAACCGGGGGATCCGCCACTAAATGCTCGCATGCGAGGTGTTACATCTTAGGCCTTGGATGAATACATTCTTATCGCTTTACCCTATTTATATCTGTATCTCTCTAAATCATTCTCTTAGTGTTGTTCATGTATTGTTAATTCTTTAAGGCAACCCCTGCTATTTCTCGTTGGGATGAAACTCCTGGTCATCCAAAAGGCTCGGAAACTCCGGGAGCTACTGCTACTCCAGGAGTAAGCACTCGCATGTGGGAACCAACACCAGGTCATGCTACTCCAGGTGCTGTCACTCCAGGCAGAGAGACACCTGGACACGACAAAGGGATGTCCAGTCGCAGAAACCGGTGGGATGAAACTCCAAAAACTGAGAGAGGTGTGTTGATCCTTTTCATATCCAATGGATTCATTTCAACATATATTTTTGGTAGCTGATATGTCACAATTTTTCTATCTGATCTATTTTTAGAAACTCCTGGTCACAACAGTGGATGGGCTGAAACTCCGCGAACTGATCGGGTACCAGGTGGTGACCTCATCCAAGACACACCTGGCTCAGTAAGCAAGAGAAGGAGCCGATGGGATGAGACACCATCTAATCAGATGACACCTTCAGCAATGACTCCCTCTGCCATGACACCTCATACTCCTGGTACACCATCAACTCCAATGGGAACACCAGGTGGAACCCCTTCAATGATGACGCCAAGTGGAGTGACTCCGACTGGACAGAAAGCTATGGGAATGGCTACCCCTACACCAGGTAGTTTTTCTCCCATTAACATGCATGTTTTATTCAATGGTCTCAAAGGATAACAAAAAATTTTGTGGTTTTATTTGAAGGTCATCTTGTCACCATGACTCCTGAACAAATGCAAAACTACCGGTGGGAGCGGGAAATTGATGAGAGGAACCGTCCCCTTGCTGATGAAGAACTGGAAACTATGTTCCCAGTAGGGTATAAAATCCTACAACCTCCAGCTGGTTTGTTAATCTTGTTCATCTGTGATAATTAGTTGTTCTCATCATATGTCATATAATTTTACTTATCAATTTTTCTTTTTAGGCTATATTCCAATTAGAACTCCAGCTCGCCGCCTAACAGCCACCCCAACGCCCATTGCTGGAACTCCCCAAGGATTTTTCATTCAGACTGAAGACAAATCAGCAAAATACATGGACAATCAACCCAAAGGCAATTTACCATTCATGAAGCCTGAAGATGCCCAATATTTTGACAAACTCTTGGTTGACGTTGATGAAGAAACACTCAGCCCAGACGAACAGAAAGAAAGAAAAATCATGAAGCTTTTGTTGAAGATTAAAAATGGTACTCCACCTATGAGGAAAGCTGCCCTTCGTCAGATAACAGACAAAGCAAGAGAGTTTGGTGCTGGCCCCTTATTCAACCAAATTCTTCCCTTGCTAATGTCCCCAACTCTTGAAGACCAAGAACGGCATCTTCTTGTCAAGGTTATTGACCGGATATTGTACAAGTTGGACGATTTGGTGCGCCCATATGTTCACAAGGTATTTTCATGAGAAAGCTGGTCAACATTTTTTCTTGAGCTTATTTTTAAACCATTACTCATTGCAATAATCTATTATGCTCTTGTTCAACAGATTCTTGTGGTTATTGAGCCCTTGTTGATTGATGAAGATTATTATGCTCGTGTAGAAGGCAGAGAAATCATTTCCAATTTGGCTAAGGCTGCTGGCTTAGCCACTATGATCTCAACCATGCGACCTGATATTGACAATATTGACGAGTATGTACGGAATACTACTGCTCGTGCTTTTGCTGTGGTTGCATCTGCTCTGGGAATTCCGTCTTTGTTGCCTTTCTTGAAAGCTGTTTGTAGGAGCAAAAAGTCTTGGCAAGCACGTCACACTGGTGAGTTTTTGACATTGCTGCATACCCACTCCAGTATTTCAGATTAAGATTAGCAAGTACTTGTTTTATGTTCCAGGTATCAAAATTGTTCAGCAGATTGCTATTCTAATGGGTTGTGCAATCTTGCCTCATCTAAAAAGTTTAGTTGAAATTATTGAGCATGGTCTTGTAGATGAACAGCAGAAAGTCCGTACTATTACTGCCCTCGCTATTGCTGCTTTAGCTGAAGCTGCCACTCCATATGGTATTGAAAGTTTTGACTCTGTTCTCAAACCATTATGGAAGGGTATCAGAACTCACAGAGGAAAGGTAAAGATCCCAATGTGTTATAGTTTTGGCTACTGATTAGTATGAGGCTTTTATATTGGTCTGTTTCATTAAAACTTTATTTTTACTATTTGTGCAGGGTCTTGCTGCATTTTTGAAAGCAATTGGTTATCTTATTCCGCTTATGGACGCTGAATATGCTAACTATTACACCAGAGAAGTGATGCTTATTTTGATCCGTGAATTCCAGTCACCTGATGAAGAAATGAAGAAAATTGTTCTAAAGGTATTCATTCAAATTCTTGTCACTCCTAACTTAGCTATTTTCTACTTAGAAGTCCTTATTATGTATAATTTGTTTATCAGGTTGTGAAGCAATGTTGCGGAACTGATGGTGTTGAGCCCCAATACATCAAAGATGAAATATTACCACATTTCTTCAAGCACTTCTGGAATCATCGCATGGCACTTGACAGAAGAAATTACAGACAGGTATTGTTTTTCTACATATCTATTCTTCTCTGTTTGTGTGTTGAAATATGTTGAGTTCAACAAATCACTCACTGTTGCTGGATGAGCCTACCTTTATTGCAATCAAGATACTACCCTAGCTCTATGATGAATAGTCTCAATTTGTTAATGGTCACTTTTTCTCTTTTCGCACAGCTTGTTGATACTACTGTTGAAATAGCCAATAAAGTGGGTGCATCTGAAATCATCAACAGGGTAGTGGATGACTTGAAAGATGAAAATGAGCAATACCGTAAGATGGTCATGGAAACAATTGAAAAAGTCATGGGCAATCTTGGAGCAGCAGATATTGACTCTCGTTTAGAAGAACAGCTTATTGATGGTATTTTGTATGCCTTCCAGGAACAAACCACTGAGGTACAGTAACATGAAATTTTTCATTGTTAGTAATTAAAGTTGTGTCAACAAAAATGTGGGTCACTCCCTACCTACGGTCTACTACTGTCAATCCTGTCTGATTTCACCATTATTCCATTACTCTAGTGACTAAACTTGGGTGTATCATTTTCCAGGATGTTGTAATGCTGAATGGTTTTGGAACCATTGTCAATCAGTTGGGCAAGAGAGTCAAAGCTTATTTGCCACAGATTTGTGGTACAATTTTGTGGCGTTTGAACAACAAATCAGCTAAAGTACGACAACAAGCAGCCGACCTCATCTCTAGGATAGCTGTTGTTATGAAAACCTGCCAAGAGGTATGTGACTTTGTTTACTGATTTTTAAATTACTTAGATTGGTAAGTTTGCCCCCATCTTTCAATTTACTACATATCTATCTCTATAAATACTTTCAGGAAAAGCTGATGGGTCATTTGGGTGTTGTGTTATATGAGTACTTAGGTGAGGAATATCCAGAAGTATTAGGTAGCATTCTTGGGGCTCTGAAAGCCATTGTCAATGTTATTGGAATGACCAAAATGACTCCACCAATTAAAGATTTGCTACCTAGACTCACCCCAATTTTAAAAAATCGTCATGAAAAGGTATGTGTTGCTGGTTCTGTGTTTGTTTTTTAATCCTTTACTTTAGTATCAGAATACTTTACCATTATACCTCTTGGTGTTGCTTCATATTTCAGGTTCAAGAAAACTGTATTGATCTTGTTGGGCGTATTGCTGATCGAGGACCAGAATATGTATCTGCTCGAGAATGGATGCGTATCTGTTTTGAACTCCTGGAACTTTTAAAGGCTCACAAAAAAGCTATTAGAAGAGCCACTGTAAATACATTTGGATACATTGCCAAAGCAATTGGGTAAGTGGCTCACAGTAGAGTTCAATGTGTTTATATATACTTCTGTGGTTCACTAATCCTTTAATCTTTTCTGCATTTTCAGTCCTCATGATGTACTTGCAACATTGCTTAATAATTTGAAAGTACAAGAAAGACAAAACCGAGTTTGCACAACTGTTGCAATTGCCATTGTTGCTGAGACATGTTCACCGTTTACTGTTCTCCCAGCCCTAATGAATGAGTACAGAGTACCTGAACTGAATGTTCAAAATGGTGTTTTAAAATCATTATCATTCCTGTTTGAGTATATAGGGGAAATGGGGAAGGATTATATCTATGCTGTCACACCGCTCCTTGAAGATGCTCTCATGGACAGGTAAAAGACACTTTTATTTTATGCTTCATGCATTAAATCTTCGTGAAAATTTTGAAACTAATATTCTTTTACTTATTGCTAGGGACCTTGTTCATCGTCAAACAGCCTGCGCAGCCATTAAACACATGGCTTTGGGAGTGTACGGCTTTGGTTGTGAAGATGCCCTCATTCATCTTCTGAATCATGTGTGGCCAAACATTTTTGAAACATCACCTCATCTTGTGCAAGCGTTCATGGATTCAATAGAAGGAATGCGTGTTGCCTTAGGTCCTATAAAAATTCTTCAGTACACATTACAGGTTAGATATAATTTGGAATCAAACTGTTTCCCTGCTGTGCTGTGCTATGTGCTTAAAACTTGTCTACTTGTTTTCTTGTCACATAGGGGCTTTTCCACCCTGCTCGTAAGGTTCGGGACGTTTACTGGAAAATCTACAACTCATTATACATCGGTGGACAAGATGCCTTGGTTGCCGGATACCCTCGAGTTGAGAATGACCCCAAGAATGTATATGCACGGTATGAGCTGGACTATGTACTGTAATGCAACTATTTACTGTAATTATTTCTACTAGTAAATTTCATGAACTTTATGAATTTATTGAGCATACTTGTTTGGATCAAGTTTGCTTTTATTCTTAAATATTACCAACATTGTGTCAGTCATTCAAATTTTTATTTCTTTTTATTTCTTAGTTTTGAGCATTAGCCTTGAGCAATAGTTGATCGTACAAAAATCTGGAAATAATTGCATGAAAGCCTGTGGCTGCTTTTTTCCCTGTGTTGAACATGTTGCATATTGTTTAATTTAATTTTAAGAAAAAGGCAATTATAGGTCGTGCTATCAATAAAAAGGAAAATATGTAGAAATATTACAACAATAAAAATTGATAAAGGATGATTTGTATTTAATTTCTCACCACACGAGGTTACATATGTATTTACATTTGACAGTAAGTGTTGATTACAATAGTATCGTCTCACTAATGTTTATAACTATTTTTGTACTGTTTTGACTCTCGAGGGGACCGCGATCGCCTATATTCTCTGGAATGCGATCTCTTTCTTGTCCTTTCTCTTGACTGTGATCGCTCTTTCCTTCTTGAGGTTTTTGGATACTTGTCTTTTAGGGATGGGGAGTTACCCCTGGAGGGTGAATGCCTGCGGCTTTTCTTGGCATTGTAGTCTCTTGCATATTCTTCTTTTATTTTATCTTTCTTCCTTCTGTCCATTTGAGGGCTGGATGATCTGCTTTTCCCTCTACTATGAGACCGGGATCTGGACACTCGACTTCTTCCTCTTGAATTTGACCCGTTAGCTGGTACTGCTGGTTGGTGTTTTGAATGGCTTTGAGGGGGGCGGCCTTCAAAGTCCATTTTGCGACCTAACACAGAGTAAAGTTCATCCTCAACTTCAGTTTTGATCTTAGGAAGACGCTCTCTTTCTGATCCGTCCTCTTCAGTTTTTGGAACTCTTGACTTCTTTTTAGCCTTTGAAGAGTCACTACCACTGTCTGCATCACTGGAGTTTTCCTGTTTGATTCCCTCCTTTCTTTTGTCCCTCTTCTGCTTCTTTTTTTTCTTTTTCTTTTCCATCTTTTCTAACTTTCTATAACAAGAAAAAGAACAATAATACATTTAACACATATCACAAAACATTCCTATTGGGAAAGAGGGAGAGTTGGTACGTAAATTTGACTCTTACCTCAAAAGTTTTAACTTTTTCTTAGTAGATAGCCCTTCTAGGAACTTCAGCTCTGTTTCATTCATATGATCCTCATCTTCACTGTCAGATGGTATCAGCTGCTGGTTGCTTACATTGGAGGGGCCTGTAGGAAGTTCAAGAAGTCCCACAGCACCTTTTTTCATTGCTAAACCATCCTCTCGCATCTGTCTGATAAGGTCTGATGGGTTTGAATTTGATCCAGTCTCTGTCCCAGTCGCTGACTGATTGTACATTGGACACTCCTTGTCTAACATCAAAATAACAAAAATATGTGTTAATAAAAGACATTTACCGTGGCAAAAAGATGGCAATCGGCAACTATTTTTCGTTCAATAAAAATACTAACCAGTGTTAATGTGACCCCATTTATGACATTTAATACACCTGACGTTGCGTACTTGAATACCAAATGGCTGATCTCTGATTTCTTGGTCACCTTTGCAGTAGCTGAACATTTAGGGAAGAAATATATGGATTAATATTAAATTTGAGTTATATATGTACAATTAAGATAATGTGTTCTATAACTAACCTTTCACGGGGTGCATTATACTTTCGTTGCCACTCAAACTTAAATTCAGGTTCATCATCTTCCCTTTCTCTGTCCTTTTTAAGTCCAGGTGGTGGCTCGTAAAGGAAGTTGACACTGAGCTTTCCTTTACTCTCCTTACTCATCAAAGCCCTTGAGAACAGATAATAATTTTAAAGTGACATGCCAAACCAGAATGGGAGTGTTGTTCCCTATGATCGTGTACATCATTTCCAAAGAAACATTATTTTTTATCAAATACTTACTTGTTGGTATACAAATCCTGCTCTTTCTCATACTGTACTCTAAGTTCCTCTTGCTTTTGCTTATATGCTGCAGTTTGCTGTTCTGCCATCCATACCTGAAGATTTAAATTGTGACATGAACGCAAAACAACAAAATAATAATTAAAAATACGAAATTACATCAAGAAAATTTAACATACCCTTTTGAGGTTATCCCTTGATGCAGGATGGAAGAATTTCTTGCACATGTAATTATTAAAGCCTTTCCCCATTTTAGAAGATTAATATAAAACACGAAATAGACAAAAAAAAATCTACTCTTCAGCTTATGAACGAAGCTGGTTTTTTGTTCAAAACGTCAAACGCCAACTGATCACTGATTTCACAACTTTCGTACGATCAAGATTTTGTAAGATACGATTGTTTTCGTTGCTTTCCTTTTCGTTTTTTTGCTCTTCAATGACAGTCCAGGTGTGTTCGTATTCTACACGTCATTCAACATTTTCTTTCGACCACAGTAGACCAGCAGAGACGACCTCAGTAGAAGAAGAAGAAGAAGAAGAGAAGAAGTCCCAAAAGAAATCCAGAGAATCCAAACAACGTGTTGTATGAGCGGCACGTGTGACTTGACTTCTTGATGAATTTTTAATATTTGGACTGGTTTACTGTCATTGAACACGAACCAAAATGGGGCGGAAAGCTAAGTTTGCTGAGGAGGTCGTTCAGAAAAAAGGGCCAGGACGTAAATCTAGAAAGCAAAAAGATCCTGAAATTCCAAAAGTTGAAGGCAAGTGCTTGGTTATGTTTTTCTTTCTATTAGTTTCATCTAGATAGTCAAGAATTGCATTTACTTCTTTCAGATGCCATTTTCATTCTCAGTTGTGTCATTTTTATTCAATTATTGGTGTAATTAATAATTTCATTTGCCAATCTATCCCTTTTAGGCAGCGGGGTTACTAAGAGACTTAGTAGCAATCAAAAGAAACGTATGAAAAAGAGAGCAATGAAAGTTCAGGAAGTTGTTGACAAAAAGAACGCTCAGGCTGAAAAACGGAAACTTCTTAATCTCAAAATTAAGGAACAACAAGCATCCAAAAAGATGGAGCCGAAAGACGGTGCACTGAAAGTTCTGAAAGCACCACCTAGCAAAGCACCTAAACCACTGCAGGCCAGCAATGGTATGTGCTTAAAGTTCCTCATGTGACTGAAATCTTCTCTTAAGTGACGTAATAATCTTTGTAATCTTTATAATTCGAACTTTTCCAGGCAAAGTGAAGAAACCCGTTCAGTATCATTCATCGTCAGAGGATGAAAGTGACGAGGAGACAGCTGAAAGTGACCAAGATAGTTCAGAAGAAGAAAATTCCAAAGGTTTCACAGATGATAACAGCTCTTGGCTGAAGCCGGTCTCCAAGAAGCTCCCAGCTAAAATACTTTCATCTAAAGATGAGAGTGATGAGGAGGAAGAAGAGGAGGAGGAGGATGATGACGATGATGATGATGATGATGATGGGAGCGATGAGCTGGAAGAAGAGGAGGGGGATGGTGAAGAATTAGAAGAAGAAGAGGAGGAGGAGGACGATGATGATGATATGGGTGAGGAGGAGGAAAGTGATGGGGGTGAGGAGGAGGAAAGTGAAGATGATAGTGAAGGTAATGAAAATAGTTCTCCAGTGTTGAAGAAAGGAAAGAAGGAATCAGTCTCTGTGCAGAGTCTAGACATGGATTCTGATGACTCAGACGAAGACAATGATGATTATGGGTCAGACTCTGAAGAGGCAGCTGAAAGTAAAGATGATGAAAGTGATGAGGATATGCTCCCCATTGAAAAGAAGGCCAAAAAGCTAAAGAAGAAACAAGAAAAGGATGAGTAAGTTCAGTTCTTTGCCGCCTGAAACTTGAGTTATAAATGTTAGTGTTTGTTGACAATTATTTTTCTTCTTTACAGTAAACTTGCAGAAGAGGAATTGCAGCTTAATATTGCCAGCCAAGATGTCTTTGCTTTTCCCACTGAGGAGGAAATCAAGAAGCCTAAGGACTTACAAGATGTGCAACAGCGTATTAAGGATGTTATAACTGTGTTGAATGATTACAAACGTTTACACCAAGACGGCAGGTGAGTATTCTATTTATGTGGAATTTTTAGTTGCATGAATTTAGAAACAAACTTCTCTTATCTATCATACTTTCTTTTTTGTTTCAGATCCCGATCAGAATATACTGATCTCTTGAGACAAGATCTGTGTACGTACTACAGTTACAATGATTTCCTGATGGAAAAGCTGATGCAAGTTTTTCAGCTGTCTGACCTTTTGGAGTTTCTAGAAGCTAGTGAAGTTCAGAGACCTCTCACAATAAGAGTTAACAGTCTTAAAGCAAGAAGAAAAGATGTGGCACAAGTAATAATAACTTAATTATTTCTGTTTTGTGTTTATATTACGTTTTTTTTTTAAGTTGTTTTTAATTTGTTTATTAGGCTTTAATCAACAGAGGAGTTAATCTTGACCCCCTTGGTAAGTGGACAAAAGTTGGACTGGTTGTTTATTCATCTCAGGTACCTATTGGTGCGACTCCTGAGTACTTGGCTGGCCATTATATTATTCAGGTAACTAATTATAATGAGTGGGTTGTCCATTCAATCAATGTACTTTGTGCTTCAGTTTCTTGAGCTACCTCATTTATTTTCCATTTAATAACTTCTTTTTATCTTTTAGGGTGCCTCTAGTATGCTGCCTGTAATGGCATTGGCACCTAAAGAAAATGAACGAATACTTGATATGGCATCAGCTCCTGGCGGAAAAGCATCTCACATTGGTATGTTGAGCACAATTCTTAAATTTGCATTTTGCTCCTTAACTAATCTTAGGTTTTAAAAGAACTTTAAGAGAGTCCTGATCAATTTTTGTTTGGTCTGCTCCACATTATTATAGCTGCTGCTATGAAAAACACTGGAGTCTTATTTGCAAATGATGCCAACAAAGATCGCACCAAAGCTGTTGTTGGAAATTTCCACCGCCTTGGAGTGGTTAACAGTGTTATAACCTGCTATGATGGTAGAAAGATTCCCAATGTATGTTCTCAGTAACTTTTACTACTTTTATATTCAGATTCCCCAACTATCATTCATATTTTAATTTGAATATTTTTCAGGTTATTCAAGGATTTGACCGTGTTCTACTAGATGCACCATGCACAGGTACTGGAGTTGTGTCAAAGGACCCCAGTGTGAAAACCAATAAGGATGAAACCGACATCCAGAGATGTTGCACACTTCAAAGAGAACTATTACTTGCTGCCATTGATTGTTTAAATGCTCGTTCCTCATCTGGTGGTTATTTAGTATACTCAACCTGTTCTGTTCTTGTAAGGAATCACTAAGTTCATTTCTCAGTCGCTTAAATGTTTTGAACTTGCTATTCATACACACTTCACATTTTGGCTTAGGTTGAAGAAAATGAATGGGTCATTGACTATGCCTTAAAAAAGAGAGCAGTTCGCCTTGTTCCCACTGGTCTTGACTTTGGAACAGAAGGGTTCACCAAATTCAGGCACTTAAGGTAAGTCTGCTCATTGTCTGTCTTTCCTGTATCAGTTAATTTTCATGTCTACAGTCTACTTTATTTATTTTCTTGTAGGTTCCATCCATCGTTAAATTTGACTCGCCGCTTTTATCCTCATACGCACAACATGGATGGCTTCTTTGTTGCTAAACTCCAAAAACTTAGTAATACAATTCCTAAGACTCTTAGTTCAGATGGAACTGAAGGGGAGGTTTCTGTAGACAACAGTGATGAAGAAAATAATGACTCTAAAAAGTCAGAAAAATCTAAGAAGAAAGACAAAAAGAAGAAACCAGCTCAACAAGAGTCGCAAAATGGCAAATCACCCAACAGCTCTCCAACTAAAAATGACAACAAAAAGGTCAAAAAAGAAAAAAAGAAAAATGGAAAGAATACCACTAGTTCAACTATTATTAATGAACAAAGTCCAAGTTTAAGCCCTGGCGTAGATAAACAAAAGCAAGGTGTCAGTGTTACAAAGCAAAAAACTAAATTAAAAAATAAGGCTAAAAAAGTTAAATCCCCAGGTAACAAAATGTCAAAAAGTCAAAGTCCTGGTGGTAAAAAGAAGAGAAACTCTAATTCTGTGAGCTCTGATGTAAGTACAGGAAAATCTCCCAACAAGAAATTGAGAAAATAGGTCAATTAGATTGTTCAATATGTCTCCAGATAAGAGCCAAACAAGTGCCTTTGCAAATCATTTAATAAATTTTGTTGTGTTCTATTAAACAAGCGTTTATCTTAACCTCACTCCCACCACTGCTCCATTTCACCATGTCACCATTTCTGTTAACCTTTTCTTCTCTGCAATAATAAGTGCTCATTCTCGTCAATTTCTGCATGTCAGTAGAGATCCTAAGCAAGAAAATGCATTCAAGATTCAAGATAAAGAATTTATTAAACCCCAAAGCTCCCTGTACATCTATTTTCATTGAATTTCTTATCTAAATCACAGCAGCTACAATTTTCCAGCAATAAGGGTTTTTTAATCTTTACACAAAGCTCACAAATTTTTCTAACATGTCAGGTACTAAAGTAAATATATTTTTAATGTCTGATTTGGTAAATGTGTAGTTTTGATTCTAGGAATTTTTGGTGAGACTTGCTTAAATTGAAACTTGATTGAAAGATGAGTGTTTTTGAACTATGTATAATTTAGGTTTAATGTGTGCGCACATGCTACAACATCTCTAACTGCTCATGGAATATTAAATTTAAGAAATAGAGCTGCCTTAAGTACAGTATAAACTCCCTAATATGATAACTATTCTACTGTTGTATTAAGTACAAAGGGCATCATAGGAAACCTACGGCAAGCCAAAATAGTTGCAGAAAATGAATAGAACATCTTTTACTGCTGTATGCAACTGCTCTCCAACTTGAGTGGAACAAAAATTGTTTGCTTGAAGCATGAGAGGTAATACTTGACAATAATTATATGTAGAAAAGTGTATTACGTATTTTACAGACCCTACTTGTTAATGAAGCTTAATGTATATAAAAATATTCATTGTGATATTTACAGATGCAGCATATGCCCTAGGTAAAGCAAGTAAAGCAAGATATTTAAATGTGTGTTACTAGGAAGAAACTATGTACCTAAGCATTAAAAAAAAATCTTGAAGTTTTGGAAAGAATTAATGGAGTTAGTTCAACATTTTTTTCTTAGGCCCTCAACGCCCCTCAGTTTTGAGGAGTAGTTTGCATTTGCCTTTCATTTTTTCTGGTTTGTTCGAGCTAACTGGGGGGAAGGACCGAACCGGTATGGATGCAGCATATAATGTCACAAAAATTTCATCGCACTGCATCAGATTGGGAGCTATTAAACGCAACGTTTATATTATCATTATCATTTGGAGTAGTTTTGGTGTATGTGTGTGTAATGGTGACACCCCTATCTCCTCTTTCATTCACCATACAGAGCATTTGTCTGCCGGGTTCATCGGGGAGCCAAGTGGACAGTCGAAGGCTTCGGCGAAGTCGTTGGAGTTGGAGAGCGGTCCGAGGACCCGGATGGGCCCCGGCGGGTGCACGGACGAGCGCACCTTGCTCAGAGCGTCCTCGGGCCGCATCGACCCGCACCAGATCTGGGCGTAGTTGAGGAAGAATAGCTGGTTGTGCGTCAAGTTGATGCCAGGAAGGCGAGGCTCTTCGCCGTGCTTGGCAACCCATTTCCGGTAAGCCTGCAACCCACATTTAGAAAATTATGGAGAAGAGTACCCCACAACCCTACAGTAGCGTCAGTGCATCGATGCACACCAAAATCCGCTTAAGATCCCACAGTTTCAGCGTGTTTTGTGCGTAAAATGCGGCTTTGATGCGCATTAAATTTGCTATGAATACGGGACCTATTATGCCCATTTTCATGCTCCCTGGCCTGTGGATGAACGTTACTCGAGGAGACGTCACTGCCTAGTAAGCGAGTTCGACAATCGACACAAGGAAGCGTGAGGTCCTTGCCCCGAAATGAAAAAGAAAGTGTTCTGATTTCGTCATCACATACTGTGGATCACGCAAGCTGGCCGATAATCGTGGCTGCCCTGGGGATGTAGCGCTTAGCGCCTGCAACGAGCTGGTTAGGCCAACCCGCCAAGCACCCATGTTGAGCCGGCGGCCCGCCCTGCCCTGCGAGCTGCGAGCGTCTCTATTGGGGGCTCGGGGATCATGAACCTTGGGCCAAAAGAGGCCTCGTGGTTAGTCAAGTCAAGTCAAAAGGGCGTCACGCCGAGGACCGTTCACACTGCGGGGCGTAATAAAAAAAATCCTTTTACTGACGCGGAATGATTGTTTGAGACCGCCGTTGTCGGCGATGTTCTCCCCCTGCGTCATGCGGCCGTTGATGAAGGAGGTGATGTCCGGCAGCCTGTAGCGGTTGTACTGGTCCACGATGCACTGCGCGCGCTCCCGGAACGCGCGCACCGTCGCGTTGTTCCACCACTGCATCAGGTTGCCGTCCTTGTCAAACTGGCGGCCTGATGGGCGAAAGGCGGACGTCAGCTCACTTTTGAACACACGTGTCAACTTCTGCTGCCAGCTGCCGGGCTCACTGCTCACCTTTGTCATCGAAGCCGTGCGTTATCTCGTGACCGATGACGACCCCGATGCCTCCGTAGTTGAGCGACTTGGGGAAGTACTTGGAGTAGAAGAGGGGTTGGAGGATGCCGGCGGGGAACACTGCAACATGAGACACAGAGTGTAAGACAGTCCCTTTTGAAACTGTCCGCACCAGAACGGGGCGGACTCGTCGCCACGGCCGCGCATCCCTGCAAATTACGAACTTATGTCGTTTTTGTTCGGGTTGTAGAAAGCGTTGACGACGACGGGCTCCGTGGACCACTTGTCCCTGTTCACCGGCTGGCGCAGGTTCTGAAAGTTGTGGTACGCCTCGTAGCGGAGCACATTGAGGATGTTGACCAGGAACTGGCCAGGAGTCACGTTCAGCTGCGGGGGCACACGGAGAGAGTGAGGAGCACGGCGAAGGTGCCAAGGGGGGTGCGAGACCGTGCGAGACGTTATACCATGATGTACTCCTGGTTGAGCTCGGCCGGGTTGGTCAGCATGTCAGGGTACCCGATCCGCTCGTTCATCGCGTCCGCCTTCTCCTTGGCCACGGCCCTGGTCTCGTCGTCCATCCAGGCGTTCTCCGCCAGCAGCTCGTTGAAAGCGCCTCGGATGTTGTGGATCATCTCGAGCGCCGTTTCCTGCCGACATGGAGGGTGGCGCGGGCTTGTGCGGAGCGCGAAGCAAACGAGAACCCCAGTTGGAGGGAGAAGGCAGCCTGTAGGTTTACCTTGCTCTCGTGGTTGAAGTTGTCCCGGATGAAGAGCGCGCCCACGGCCATGCCCAGCTTCTTGTTGGTCAGCTCGACGCACTGCGCCCAGCGCGGCCGCTCCGACAGTATGCCGTGCAGCACCCGCCGGAACTCGACCCGCTTAGACGCGTACTCGTCAATCATGTGCGGGATGACGGTCATGACGAGGCGCCAGAGCACGTAATTGTGCACCACTCTGCAAGTGGTTGTTTGAAAGTCATATTTGCGTTTGAGACTAAGTGCTTGCGGAGGGATTGCGTTTCTCAAGGCAGGTGCACTCACCTCCTGTCGGTTTCGGCCAGGATCTTGCCCATGGACCTGAAGTACGGCAGGCCGTAACAGACGACGGGCTCCTCCCTCGAGATGTCGGTCTTGAGCACCGTCTTGAGGAACAGGTGCCAGTCGAGCTCAGGTACGTCCTCTTGGAGGCGCCACAGCGGCAGCTGCTGGTAGTTGAGGGAGGTGTCGTGGCGGTCCGCCTCTGGGAGCGAGGCCTGTGGGTGGGTGGGTAAGTCAGAATACAGATAGAGCGTTCACTAAAGTCAATAAAGCATTGCCAGGCGGAGTTCGGTCGTGGCACCAGCTCCACCACCACCTTACCTCGGCCAGGCGCTTCTCGAAGTTGATGACCTCTGTGATCTCCTGCGCCACGGTGGCCTTGTCCGCGCCCATGAGCATGGCCACCTCCGTGACGTACTTGTGGTAGGCCTTAATTTCGGTCTCGGTGCTTGTCTTGAGGTAGTAGTCCCTGGAGGGGAGTGCCAACTGCAACTGGTCCAGCTGGGGAGCACGAAACAATGGTCACTACTTGCATACCTCCCCCCCCCCACACACACACACACGCGCGCACTCACCTGGAGAATGTTCACTGAAGAGTTCTTGTCGTCGGGACCAACCCACTGCTGGAAGAGCACGCCTTCGCTCAGTTCTCTGAGGCGGCCCAGGAGCACCTCTAGCGGGTACTCGGGGGGCTTCCACCCGGGCACGGTCACGGGCCACCCGCCAAGCGAGGTCAGCACCTTCTTCAGGGGCACGTCGCCCACCTTCCGAATCTGGTCTGCAGACAGAATAGAAACGGTGTTCCACCTTAACTGCTCGCGCTCTCGCCCTTCCCCTTCCCCTTATCCCACCAGCTTCTTGCTGTATATTTGCCGGTTCGCTCTTGGGCGAGCGGATATTAAGTTTCGACGCGCACGCATGAAATGTTAATTCTCATCTCCTGCCAGCTCCGTCTCACTGCCCCCTCCCCCCACGCCCCGGTCTTCTCCTCCCCCTCTCTTTCTGGTCCGACGTTTACTCACTCAGGTCCATGCACGACTTGTAGAAGATCTTGGCCTTCTTCGTGGCGTTGGAGTCGTTGACGTTGACGTCCTCGTCGAGGATGCCCTTGAGGATGTGGTTGAGCTGCTCGGCGAGGACCTCAAACGTGCTGATGGACGACCTGTCCTCAGGGATGAGGTGCCGCTTGTTCCAGGACCCGCACGCGTACTGGAAGAAGTCCTGGCACGGCGAGGCGGAGCGGTCCATGGCGGACAGCAGCGAGGCGGCTGGAACCGAGCCCGAGCCGGCGAAATCAGTCGAGGGCCGCGGGTTATTTCGCTTCATTTCGCTCCCTTCGCGAATCGTTTCTTAACCGCGCCGTTATTATTTCAGACCATTTCGCGATCATTCCCCGAACAGCAAATGAGCGCACGACTTGATATCTTCGCAAAGTGGTGGGGGCGCGGCGGGGTCAACACAACACGGCGCACAAGTCGCCCGGTGACGACGCGGTCCTGGGCTTGATGCCCGGGTGCCAACGGCTCTGACAGGCCTTAAAGGGCCATTCGTTATCGGCCCCGCCGTGTGCTCTGCAACGTGAACAGAGTCCTCCTCGACTCTGCTCAGCCCCCCTCCCCCCTCTCTTTCTCCCACTGCTGCACACATTGAGTCGCGCCCTCCCTCCACTCCATTCAGGGCACCCAGCTTTTTGTTTGGAATCCTCCCTGCTGCCGCTCGGCTTGTCCTGCCCAGGCCGAGCCCCTGTTGTGGTGGTGGTGGTGGTGGAGGTGGTGGTCCAGCTCACCCCCACCCCCTCATCCCGAGGCAGCCCATCGCTGGTGTTAGTGGGGCTATTTTTACGCGCTTTGTTCTGTCGGCCCAATCGGCCAGGGTTGGTCCATAGCGCCCGCGGCGCCCGCCCGGTGCCTCCACCCCGACCTCCCGGCCCTCCACAGCCACACTGCTCACGTTCTCATCAGCTGCACTCTCGTCGACGTGATGGTGCGCGGCGAGGCCGGGCGAGGCCTCCCCTGCCTACCCGAGCCGCACCGCCGCCCGCTGCTACCACAGCGGTACCGCGGGGCCCGGTGAGCCGGGACAGGGGTGGGTGGCCCAGGGCCATTATGAAACGCACCGGGCTGGAAGTTAATTCCGAGTCGTCGCCCTGCTCCTTTCTAGTGCCCCTCCCTCCACCACCCCTCCTCCCCTCCTTGCACTCCCCCCCCCCTCTACCCCCGTCTCGTCAGCACGCTGCCATTTCTGCTGCCTCTGCGCGCGGCCCTGGCTGCGGGCCCCTCAAATTCCCTCCACCTAAGTGGCACCGGCCGGCACCCCCGCGTGACCCTCTACTTCAGCACTAGGGGTCCCAAGCCGAGGGGAGGGGACGCGGTGGGGAGACCCGGCCGGCGGGGTGGAGGAGGAGTGGCATAATTGCCTTCACTCTTCACTGTTATAACTTGAGGTGCTCTGAGACAGACATTCCGCTTGGTTTGGCGTTGTGCCGCAGGAAATTTAGCGCCCTGGGCAGGGCCTAATATCTCCTTTAGCAATAAGTGAAAGAGACGAGGAATCGAACACATATGAGATGGGAAATGCCGTTTGTATACAAAAGGACCGGTCCTGTGCTAACACAGTGACTAACGACTAAAGTTCATTTTGCGTTTTTGAAGGGGTGTTTAGGGAGAAAGGGGGAAATTTTCAAAGGTTAGGATCGTCTTTTGATATGAAAATGAAACGCAACGGAAAGTGGAGTGGATTTCCCCCTTTCTCACCGCTGGGCATTACAGTACCGGATGTAACTATGAATACGCAGCAGTGTTGCGGGATTGCATACTCAATATGGCCGCAGGGGCCATGGCTCCTTACGGGTGTAAAGAGTAGGCAAACCCGCAACACTGCTGCGCATTCACAGTCACACCCGGTACACATTCGGTAATCGTCGGTGGCCGCTGCTGGGGTTATGCGACAGAGTTCGGCAACAGGTGTGGAGCTCGAATCTCGGGCCCTTGGCTGGGCGGCCTCCGTATTCGAGGCGAGGCGACCCTCACACCGGAGTTGGGAAAGGGGAGGGGAGGAGGGGGGGTTCGCAAACGCGAGAATAGAACGTTAGAACGCCCGATTTGTGATTTGGAAGGTCGAGGAAGCCATCGTGGTCCTCGCTGCTGGGTCCACCCCCCCCCCCCCACTCTCACAGCGTTATCGAACATCGGATACAAATCAAAGACACATAAATTCATTAAAAACACCTTGCGAATCCCCGAGGCAGGCCTGTAACGCTTGTGTTCTGCGGCGGCAGAGGGGTCCCGGTCCCCTTGTCCCCTTCTTTCCCCTACTTGGCGCTAATGTCCCGCAGAGATAGTAGTCGATTTACCCCTCCCCCCCTCCCGAGCCACGCGCCTGTGCTCGCCGGCTAGGTCCGCCTTGAGGCAGGTGGCCAATTTATAGATCGGACGTAAATCTCCGGGCTAAACCTGACGCTCTCTCTACAGTGTTTGTTGGTCCCGGCCGCGTTCGCCCGCCCCGCCCCGCCTTGCCCCGCTCCGCCCTGCCCCGCACCGCCTTCCGCCGCCCTGCCGTGTGGGGATTAAAGGGGTCTGGAGGGGTTCACTTCAGCGTTACGGCCGAGGGGCGTGGCGGGGCGGGCGCCTGCGGACGGTTAGCAGTAGAACGGCCACAGGGGTTGTAGAGGAACGCGTGGCGTGGTGAGCGCTCTCACAAACACACACATGCAGGAGCACACACGCTTCGGCGCGACACACACGCACGCGCGCGCACACACACGCACACACACACACAAACTTCATGCACCAGCGCTTAATGGCCTCTACCGACGACACTGCCGCGCGGGATCAAGGGCGTGACTGCGAAACTAAATGCTTCGCGGCCTCGTGGTGGGGGAAGCGTGGCGCGGCGGGGGGCGAAGGAGCAGGGCGCCCGCCTGGCGCACGCTGCTGTACCGCACGGGCGGCCGGTGGTACCCGCCCGGGTGTGCTCGGCAGGGTTCGGAGTAACTTGTAACAGTAACAGTAAGTTACCGGTAACGAGTTCCTTTTTTGGGTAACGGTAACAGTAACTCTTACTTTTCTCAGTTTCGGTAACTGTAACGGTAACTGGTTACCTATTTTCCGGTAACGATATCAGTAAATCGTCGTTACCGTTACTTTTCAAAGCGACAGCGCACGGCGGTTCTCCTTTCTACGCAACTCCGCCCCAACTGCGTATTCCCGTCCTCCGATTTTCTTGGAATGTCTTTGTTTTGTCACTACTCTGCTCACATGTGTTTCGGGCGGGAGAGAGGGGGGGGGGGCAGAAAAAAAATTAGGGACAGGCAAGCAAAAGTGGCTGGCCAGGCGTCCGGACCCCGGAACCAACCCTGACCTTGCTCCTGCTGCTTTCTGTGCGCAAACAGACAAGTCACAATACCACCAGATGAGTTTGGGGGAGGAGGGGGGGGGCGTGCGAGAGCATCGATGTACTTGTCTCTCTCATGCATAGGCTGCAAGTGGAGGCAGACGGAGACGGAGGCAGGTAGTGCGGGTGGGACACTCGGATGCGGACTGTCGACGTCGACCGGGCGGGGAGGGAGACGGGTCGGGGCCCGGGCCGGCCGTGCTAGGAACAAAAGGCGTGAAAGTACGGGCGAGGCCTGGTGGACCCCAGCCGGCCGGCATCAGCAGCTATTCGACCTTCCGATGATCCCTAAAAGCGTAAATGAGAAGAGGCCGACAGCATTTCTGTATCCTGGGCCGCCTTGATACGGGGGTGTTTTGAAAGAAAAAGGCCGTGTGGTAATTTTGTGCCCCCCCCCCTCCCCCTCTGCCCCGGTCCGGCAGGTCGTCGCCACCCCGCGAGCCAGCGCAATGCGCGGCGTGGTGGCAGGGAAGCCCAGGATGGGTAGGGGGGCCCTGTTATGAATATGTGTCTGTTTTTGCAATAGGATTGCATTACTGCAAGATAATAATGTAAAATAAAATGTAAATTTTTTAGAACTATTTGAATTTAAAAAACAAAACAATCTATTTTGTTTACGGTGTAGTAATAGTAAAGTAACGAGTTACAAATTTTGGGGTAACGGTAACGTAACTAGTTACTTTTTTGGGGACGGTAGCGGTAACGGTAACTAGTTCTCAATTGACGGCGAGGTAACAGTAACGGTAACGATTACTTTTTTTCAAGTAACTTTCCGAACCCTGGTGCTCGGCGGGGCGGAGCGCCCGCGGACCGGTGGATAGGCCGCCCGCCGCACAGCGGCGTGCGCCGGGCGCCAGGACGCCGTCCAGAGCACGCGCACCCCTCAAGGAAGCACTCGCAGGACATGACTCACCGGTTCTGACGCACTCCTCCGACAGGCAGGTGTGAGACTCGGGTCCTGTGTGGGGCAGCAACAAATGTCGTTAGAGAAACAGCATAATTTATCGTTTGTCCAGGACGGGTAAAGAAGGAAGGAAAACGTTGTTTCACGACCATGGCGGCGCGGCGGCCGGTCCATATAAATACATGAAACCGATTCGGGCATGACAATCGGTCCACTCTTGCCGATCATCTGGATAGTTTTTCTTCAAAAACAAGATTGTCATTGTTACACCTTGAAACAAGTTTGCAGTTGTACCATGTAGCAAATACACAATAGGAAATCTGCTAGATCCTGGTCAGTTTGCTGTAGTGTAACTAGCAGGGCAGAGCACTTATGAGTATTTACCATCCTTTCTTTCTTCTACACCACACTGATTTTATATTTTTATTTTTTAAACCACTGCTCGTACAACACTAAAAATAAATATTTTTTTTACCGGACATTATTGGATCCTGTTTTCTCCTCGTAAAAGTGTAAAATAAAATAAATGACAGGTAAATAACAGCGATGACCGCGAGAGCGAGTGAAGCACGGCTCTCCGGGGGCCACCACGGTGCCGTGCCGGGGGCCTTGTGACGCCCCGCCCCGCCCCACCTTGCCACGCCCCGACAAAGACGGATCCCACCTGCGCCTGTGGTTGCTGGCGAGCTGCCCCGGCCTGCCAGCCGTGCGCGGCACACGGTGTGGTCCATGTGTGAGTCCCTCGGGGGCTCAGGGCGGG
>NW_026267457.1:260522-265078 GCF_000697945.3 Frankliniella occidentalis
GGGGGGGGTTGACGGCGGAGGATAAGGTCGTCGGAGCCAAGGCCGCCTTGACTCCCCACGCCGCCGCTGAACCCGGCTGAACTGCCGCGGGTGCATCTCGTAACTCACAACAGCGTCGTCGCCTCATGTTGCAGGAGGCTTTAGGGACGCCCCCCTCCCCTCCGCGGAGCTCCGCGGCCGGGCAGAGCCGGCAGAGCTGGCAGAGCCCGTGGCGGCAGCCGCAGCGACAACAAGCTCAATAGGGTTGTCTTGTCACCTCCGAGGGCTCGCGACCGCGGCTACGACGTCACAGCCCGCCGCGCCCCGCCACGCCCCGCCACGCCCCGCCACGCCTCCGCTGGTGGCGGGCAGCAGAGACGCGCAGCGGCGCGGTCAACGGCGAACCACGCTCTGGGACTTCCTGTCTCGTAATTTGGAGAGGGAGAGAAGGGAGGGGGGGGGGGAGGTGAGAGCGATGGGTAGAGAAAGAGAGATGCGAGCACGGGAATGAGGAGAATGAGGGAGGGGAAATAAGAAAAGCCTGACGTCCGAGAGAGGACTGCTTCAAACGGATCCTCTCTATCGCGTCCACATTGCTTGGCATCCACCACATCGGCGGGGCGTGGAGGAGCATTCCTGGCGAACCGTCAAGTTGAGGAGGAGGAAGAAGAAGGGCGACTTCTTGACGTGCTCCTGCGGCCGCCGGCTGACGCTCTTCCCCGCCAAGGGGGAGGGAGTGCCACCGAGTGCCACCCCTTCGCGCCCGTCCTCTCTAGATTGATGGCGTCAAGTTGTGTGCTCGCACCTTAGCTTCCTTGGGGGCCGCGGCCCCTCTCCCCCCTTTTCCCCTCCCCATTACCTTCTCTCCTCCCTCTTACTCCCCTCCACGACCACCACTGTTCTGGAGTAACCATCTTGGCCAGCGCCACGAGTGATCTGCGCGATGAGCTAGAAGCCTTTAGAAGCGGTGTGGTTCTGGTAGGTCTGGCGCGCGCAGGAAGAGCCCCAGTCACTGACCAGGATCAATCCCAGGCTGGTCCTCTCTGGCCGGCCCTTCTTGGCGCTCTGGCCGCGTCGCGGTGGCGGTGGCGTCCCCGGGGCCGGGCCGGCGCCCGCAATATGTGTCCGCCCTCGTAATCAACATCCTTCTGCAGCGTCCCCCGCGTCCCCGTGCCGTCCCGTGCGACAGCAGGTGACGGCTCTTAATCTCGCGGACGTTCGTAGATCTCATTTCCGCCCCTTCCCCTTTCCCCCGCGTGGCCCCGAGCTGCAACCCCTCGTGGTGCAATCAGGAAGGAACAACCCCTCCTCCTTCCCCCTCTCCTCTCCAACGAGTCCCATGGGGTGCTGGGGCAGAGTGAGAGAGTGCCACCGAAAAATTACCCAATCCTTAGCCTTCCAAAAATTTTCGAAACTTGCCTGCATTCGCAACAAAATTCATGTCTAAAGTCCCTCTATCCCCTCCTCTGTCCTCTGGTTATTCTTGTGGACGATCGTGCACAGTATCTCTTCGTCGTCCCGATATTTTTTCTTCTTCCGTGGCTAATCATAACAACGCCTCATCACATCCCGCCATCGCCCCATCCATCTCAGACGAAAAGGGTTAGAAAAAAAAAAGCCGGAAGAAAATCTCATAGGTCAGACATGTTCGCAACGCAACGTCACGAGCAGTGCTTTCAAGTGTTGAGGCGAAGAGACAACGGTTCGGACAAAGCTAAAGCATCTTGCCGTCCTTGCCTTACTTTTGACGTGCGCCGACTATTCGTGTTAGTTTCTGTTCTTGTGGTGTTTTGTTTCGCAATCGAGGGTATTCCATAAAATGCACTGGTGTGTGTTTCGTATTATTTCGAACTGCCGGTAAATTGTTTGCAAGATGTCTATAATATTATTTTTAGTTTCACCATGATTATTTTACAAAATGAGGACTTAAAATGCATTTGCCCATAACGATGTCTTTCACCGGGTGCCGGTGCCCGCGATCAAACGTGCCACAGTACAGAACTTTCATCTGCCCAGCCGGCAGTTGCGGCCGCCGTCAGTGTGTGCAAGCACAGTGGCACAGGCGCCCAAGGAGTTGCCTATCTTTTGGGCGACAGGTGGCACGATACGTCCCCAGCTCGAGAGTTTAGACGACCACAACTTGTGGGCCAATCTTGGCCTATGGAGCGTGCCCGGCGAGATTTGGCAGGAGGCGGAAAAGAGGCTGGCTGTGACATGCAATAGAAACGTAATGGCGATCTAATGAGGCATTACCTGCGGAGCGGAGCAAGCGGGGGAAGTGAAGAAAACTGGGAGAAAGAACAATCTTTAAAAAAAAAAATAGAGGGAGGAGATCTCGGTGTACTGAATTAGGAGGATCCAGGAGACCGCTAGGACAACGGCCTTGTCTTGCAGTCGGGCCGTAAGTAGTTTGGGAAAAGTTCACGAAGGATCACCTCGCAGCAGAGATCAGCTCTAGATTTGAGCGGATGGGGATTTGTAGTAGCGAGCCCGCCAAAGCCCTGACCCGGCACCTGGCAGCTCAGCCTGACTTCTAATGAGCGTGGCCCTCCGCGGGATGGTCATGTCGATGTCATCAGCGTCGAAAGCCTAAAGCAAGAATAAATATTAGACTAGTTATTGAGTGATATCTGATTTCAAAAAACTACTCAATCGAAGTTAACCGCGTTAGAGGTACTCTGTTTAGAGGGAACGAGAACGGCCCCCCTCGTGAAAAGGACTTCCCCGTCTAGTTTGGTCAGTTTGACGTCAAACTTCGTCCGCCTCTAATCCAGCTCCAGCTGCCTCTTTGTCCCGGGCCTCGCGCCGCCGTGACTTCACGTCTTCACGTGTACAGCACTTCGGCCCGTCCGGACGCGATGCACGGCAGGTTCCTGGGTTCCTCCTGTGATCGGCCGGCCGAGTCGCGGGCCGCTCTCTGGCGGCCGGCTGGTCAACCCGTCAGTCTGCTCGCCGGCCGGGGTCCCGAGCGCAAGGCTCGTCTCGTTTTCTGCCGTTCTTTGCACCATGATGATGGACACGGGACAACAACAACAACATCAAACGGCACTGCACGGCAAGGGCTGGCTGGACGTGTCCTTCGGCGACGCAGCCGCAGCGGAATTCAATCGGAAATATGTGATTCTGGACAACGGCGTGCTGTGGGTGTACAGGTAAATGGATGGAAGAGCCGTGTGTCGCGCGCGTCCGCCCATGTGATGTGATCGCGGCAGCGGCCGCGGCCGCGCCCCGCGCCTCCCAGCCACCGGGCTCCGCGAAACCAAACCAGCTTGTCTTGTTGTTTATTCGCTCGGAGCTTTATTCCAGCTGTCAGTATAGCGCCCCCCCCCCTCCCTTTTCGTCCGTCCAGCAGTCCGGTCGCGGGGCCGCGCGCACACCGACTGGCCCGAGTGCCGTGCCGTGTGTTGACGTGTGTGAGCGCGAGTGTTTGAGTCTCAAGTGCAGCCCCAGCGCGGCGCAAGGCGTGCTGTGCGTGACAGCAGCGGGGCGAGGGCTGAGCTGAGCCGCGGACAGGGCGACTGTCAGGTGCAGCGTGTCGGAGCCATGGGCGCCGGACAAAAAGTACTGCCCAACAAGGGCTGGCTGGACTTGGCGTTCGACGGCGGCGGCTTCAATCGGAAGTGGACGATCCTCGACAACGGGGTGCTCTGGGTGTACAGGTAAATCGGACCGTCGTCACAACAATACTTTCGGTGACGCTTGTTTGAGAGTTTGAAAGAGGGGCGGTCGCGGCGCGAGTGTGCATAAAGAGGGCGCAAAGGGGGCGTTGAAATAATTAATAATTCATATTTATTCCGTTGTGGTCCACCTTTGTCCTACTGTGAATGCCGTTCCTTTAATTGTTTTGAAAGTGATTTGCAAAGGCGTCGTGTTTTTCTGTTTCCTTGCGATCTGATTGAGAGATCAAAGTATTAGCTTATGTAGGGTATGTACAATGTCGCTTAATTTGCCTCATTGGCGGATTGCACTGCGAATTGCGCGGAGACCAAGGAGACCCCGAGCGCACTCGGTGAGGGGAAGGTCAGGAGGGTCCTGCCGGTCCTCCCCCCCTCCCCCTCAACCTCCCCGCCTACGACAATCCGCTGGGGGCAGTGGCGCGATCTATACGCAACGCAAGAGACAAGGTAGGTCCGCCTGCGCTAGGGTTGAAAATTTCCCAAATTTTTCGGAAAATTTCCCAAAACTTTCCGAAAATGTACGGAAAACAACGGAAAACGTTTCAAAATCTGTGAAATTATTCATTTTCCCCGGAAATTTTCCGTCGCTTTTCCAGAAATTTTCTGAAAAACTTTCCAGGGCTTCCAACCAGGAGCACTGCTAACGAGGAAGCGTTTATCTGCGGAAAGTATAGGCCTGCTCATTTCAGTCGGCGCGGCCAAAGTCAGAAGTCAAGCCTCTCGCGCCGCGAGCTCTCAGAGCGCCTGGTGGGTAGGCAACAACTCGCCCGCTGTGCACGCGTACACCGCGGGCCGGCCTACCCCTAGTCTCACAGGCGCCGAGAGCTCTCAGAGCGCCTGGTGGGTAGGCAACAACTCGCCCGCTGTGCACGCGTACACCGCGGGCCGGCCTACCCCGAG
>NW_026267457.1:265128-269204 GCF_000697945.3 Frankliniella occidentalis
TCCCACCCTCACTCCACACCCTTACGCTCTCCTTCACTTTGTCTTGCACTGTAGGTGTGAGCACAGAGGGTTCCCCCTTCAGGCTTCGCGCTCTTTCCTCCCCAACCCCAACGCCCTCTCCACTCTACTGCTTTGTTCGCGTCGAAGCCGCAAGAAGTCACGGACCGAATCCACCACCATCCATAAGTCAGAGCGCGCTTAAACTTTCAGCCATGAGCTCTCCGCTGCCCCTCCTGCGTGGACTATGGGCGCCATGGAGTCTGCGGCCACCACACTGTCATAACCGGGCAAGCAGCAGCCAGACAATAACTCTTTATCTGCTCGACAAACGCTGAAAAGGCTGCGTAGCATGTCGTCAATCCTGGACATGGTGTAGTTACCCACACATGCCCCAAACACACTCCCCCTACTCTCTGTTGCACGTTGTCGAGTGTTATGGAGCCATTTAGAAAATGTCGGCGCGGTTAAGGCCAAAGGGTGAACCGCGCCGGAGTAGGTCCAGTTATGCGCACTCAGAAAAGCCAGTTCCGGAATCGAGTACGGCACAGAATTTTCAATAAGCGTGTGCACTTTTTCCACGATTAATTACTTGATTGAAGATCAAGATTTTCTGGAATTCGGCTTGGGTTTAAATCTGTTTGTAAAGTAACGGGGACATTTTTGTCGACTTGCAAAACTCATCTGTAAACTAAACCGGTAAACTAGTTAATTTTTATTTTCTGCTGGACGCTTTTTAAAATTTTGTCCAGCATAAAGATTGAAATAAAACGCTTCTTGCGAGATGCGCTCAGCTCACATATCAGTCTTGAAAACGAACCAAAATTTAAAAAAATGTCTCTGGTCATATTTAGAGTGTAACAGGGCTGCTGCGAAGGAGTTGAATGGCTTTTCATGGGCCATGCAATTACCTGTCATGCAGAGTCCAGAGCCTGCACTGCTTGCTCGCGACCTTTCCCCCACCGCTCTGCCTCCCTCACCCTCTCCTCCCCGCCTCGCTCCTTCCCTCCCTCACCCTCTCCTCCCCGCCTCATCCCTTCCCTCCCATCCCCCGCCACAAACAAGGCGGGCAAACGGCGGGCACGGCGCGCGACGGTCCTGAATGGCTAACTAATCAGCGTGCAAATGGAAGTCCTTCGCAAATCCGGGCGAGTTTGTCGGCCGAACACCGCACGGCCCGCCGCCGCGACACTAACGAAGCAGCAGCAGCAGCAGGGCGTCCATATTGCTAACGGCGTCGTCGAGGAGGCGTCTTCTCGGGTGGTTCCGCGGACTCACCTGGCGCGCACGAGTAGCTGGCGGCGCACATGACGAGCAGGGCGAGGGCGCCGAGCAGGATGACGGCGCCGGCCGCCAGGGCGAACCTGTTGACGCCGCTCAGGCCGGCGCCCAGCCGCAGCACCAGCCCCACGGGGCCCACCTCCCGCGGCCGCCCGCTCTTCCGCTGCAACACGAGGACGAGGGGAGGGGTCACCGAGAGAGGAGCGATGGACATTGACGGGCACCTCCTCTTTAGGGCACCACACCACTGTACTGTGTGCGGGCGGGTTGCCTGTCCGTAAGATACCATCCAGAAAGTACGTTCGCCGTTACGTACGAACCTGCCAAGACAAGACAAGCTCGCATAGCGCCTGATAGGTAGGCAACATCTTGCCTGCAGTGCATGCGTGTACTGCAGAGTGGCCTACCTCGAGTCTCGCAGGCGTCGAGCTCCTGTTATTTACTGAATCTGAAAAGAACTAACGTACTTTCTGGGCGGTCTTTTGGCCAGTAACATGCTCGCCCACGCGCCTGTGCGCGTTTCAGGATGACCATACCTTGGTGGTGGTAGTGGTGGCTGGGTGGCCGCACAGTCTGCTGACCTCCACGATGGTGTGGGTCGGCGAGGCCCTGGGCGAGTTCCTCGGCGAGGCCGGCGCCGCCTCGCACAGGGGGTTCTCGTGCAGCCGGAGCTGCTGTGGGCTAAGTTCGGTGGCCGACTTGGCGATGAAGCCCGGCGCCGCCAGGCTGCTGGGGTCCGGCGGGAGCAGCAGCCCTCTCTCGGCCTCGTCCTGTGTGGCCCCAAGACAACACAGTCCAAGTTTAAAAAAAAAAGTCCTTTTCGTAGAATCGCTCCCCAGGGTCGACCACTGAAATTTTTGGTGCACATGGAATATCTGAAAAATATTTTTGGAATATTTGAAGTACTTTTGGAATATCTGGAATATTTTCGGAATAGCCGGAATATTTTTGGAATATTTTTCAGTGTGTACATGGAATATCCAAGTGGTCCACCCCTCGCTCCTCAACAACCTATCTGATCGCTTACCTCGTCGCTGGCCCTGGGCGCGGCGCCGTTCTTGCCGGGCGGTGTCTGCGCGGGTGGGGCCAGCTGGGCGCACAGGTAGCCGTTGCTGCGCGGCCGCGGCGTGCACAGGGACGCCCCCTGCGGGGAGGCCGCCCGCGGGGGAGCACCCCATCGGGCCCCCTTGCTCACCGCCTCCTCCGTCACGCTGTCTATCATGACCACCAGTCTGCAACACTAACCACACGACTCACAAAAACAATTATCGACTTAAATCACGGCGCTTGTTGTCTCTGCGCTTGCGCGCGTCTCTATTTTATGTACTCTTTTAATGGCGTTTCTTTCAAACTGGGCGGGGGTATCTGCTACGCTACCCCGGCCGGGAGTGCCGAGCCCGCCCCGAAAAGCGCGCTCCCGAGTCAAGCCGGCTCTGGTTTTAATGGGGCTCCCGTCGGGGGCGAGGCAAGCCCCGGCCCCGGGCCCGGCGTCCCCTGCTCCGCCGCAGGAAGGGAAGACGTCTCGTAAACGTGGAATAGCGATTGCTTCTCCAGGGACGTTGTGGCGGGGTGGGGCCGCCGGGCGGAGCGCGGGAGCGGGAGCGTCGTGTGCCCGAGCGATGCGGGCCGGGGTGGGGCGAATCAGTGCGGTAACGAAGGGTGCGCAGCGCGGGGCGGGGCGGAGCGGGCGCGGCTAGGCGAGCAGAGCACTTGAGGAAAACACGCTGCAGGGACGCGAGGCTTCGGAATAAAACCCTTCCGGAGTGTCCCGCCCGCACCCGGCTCAGGCCGAGGGAAGGCGAGAAACATTACGCCGCGTGCCCCCCGCATTCGCATTACACATTATCACGGCACACTTTTCGTTAAAGCGGGTAGCGGGAGGGTAACCCGACGCGCGCCTCAGCCCGGCCCGGCCCGCAGGACACCGAGCCTCGGGAGCACTCTGCGTGCGGCCGGAGGGGTCGGTGTCTCATCTCCGTGCGCCAAGAGCCGTCGCCAAAGTGCTAAGCGCGCGTCGCACGAACCCTTCAAGAGCTTGAGCTGAAAGCAATCTAGTTCCGCACAGGAAATTTTACGTATGGGGACTACCAGCCACCTTATTGTTTCAATCAACGTGAGGATGGGAAGTTAGATCGAACCCCGGGGTTTTCCTCACTGCGCCCGGGATGACAATGCCCGCAGAGGCCAGAGGCCCCGTTCGCGCCCGTCCCAGTGGGTCTTAGCTCGCGGTCGGCGGGATGCTTTAGGTCCGACGGGGCGGGCGGGGCGGAGCGGGGCGGGGCGGGCAGGGTGGAAATCCACGCAGGAGAATAGAGCAATAAATACATAATGGAGACGGTGCAGCTTTGAGGAGGGCCTAGCTGGTCCTGCCTCACGTGTTAGGCCTGACCGTGGCCCTCTGACTTGCTGTTGTTGTTGCTGCTGCTGCGGAAGACCATGCGGCTCTCTCAGGCCTCTGAGTTTTTTCTTCCCCCTGCTCAATCAATAACGCGTTTCAACCGATAGAAATGTGACTGATGATGACCCGAAGGCCATTACGCCCAGTCTGTCATGGCGCGGGGCCGGTGGTGTCCAACGACAATGAAATAAAAAACTGAAAAAAAAACTATAAAAAAACAACAACAAAACAACGTGTCGTATTGGCTCTGCCCCGGTGTCATATACGCCGACCGTTTGATGATGGAGGTGCCTTGTCGGCACGCTGTCTCTGCGTGATGCATGGCGACGCGTATGATGACGGCTATGACGCCTCTCTGTCTGCGGCACCCAGCCCAGACCGCCCGGGGGTGCCCCCCCCC
>NW_026267457.1:276059-293750 GCF_000697945.3 Frankliniella occidentalis
CCCCCCTCTTGTGCCGCCCCTCCAACTTGATTCATTCTCTTTCCCTCCTTATTGGCTCCCAAAACCGTTCTGCTCCCAGCGGAAATGACACCGACAATGAGGAAACGCATTCACCCCGCGCAGGGGGTGCAGGGTGCAACGTATGAGGGCCGCGCCCGCGCCTGTTGCGATCACGGGCGTGTTGTAGTACACACACCCCCCTTTACTTCTCCCCTACCCGTAAGGGAAAATTTGCCATAAAGTCAATACGAGAAATGTGAGTGTTTTGGGCAATTCGAATTCGTAGTTCATTTTCCAAGAGGTGGTAGTGGCCAGCCCGCAACCCGGATCGCCCAAACGGTAAGAAAATTGGACAAACGTTGTCATCGGCAGGCAATCGACTGTTCTAGATACTTCTGATCTACTAACAGTGGAAGAACAATAACAAAACCGGGTGGGTTCCTGATTGGTGGAGCCTTCGAACCCGCCATTCTTCTTCCTCCCGTTACACAATATTGGCCCTTCCCTGAAGCTCGTCCTGGATCCGCACCTGCTGGCTGGGCCAAAGTGTGAGTCCCCCCGAGCTCTCGTGTCGTCGGCGGACCTCTCCGTCGCCATCTTCGTATTTTATCGGATAGTTTTCAGGCGAGAAGATGTTTGGAGGGGGCGGTGGATTTGGCCCGAGGGAGATTGCGTCTCACCCCTTCCCTCGATTCGCCCCCGCCCGCTTCTGCTCCCCCGGCCGCCCCCGTATTTCATTTCCTCTCATTCGTCCCCTCGGTTACCCCGAGGCACGGTCGGCGGTCGGTACTTCGCTGCTTCTTCTGCAAATCCAAAAGACATATGTACTTGCAGCTCTTTCCTGGCTCGGTTGGTCTGCACCTAATTCTGGCGAGTACAGGCGCGTGACGCGTTGACACGTCTGCACAGCCACCTGCAGGATATAAAGATGACGTTGGCGAAACAGCTCCGATTCTACCCATCTCCTTCCCTCTAACGAGGGCTGAGGTTGAACAAGCGTTCTCGGAGCCGAGCGTCTCTCGCCTCGCACTTGCTCCACTTCTTATCATTTTCGCGGTGGGGCAACCCGAGCCCTTCGCTGACTGAGCGCGGCCCGTCACGGACGGGTGGGCCAGGATGGCCTGGGCGAAGCGGTGAAAGGGGATACGTCACTTGCAAACATTCCGAAACGCAAACGGGGAAGGAAAGATCACTGGTACCCGTTGATGCCCTTTCTACCCATTCGATTCCGTGTCTGCAGTCATGTCTTTCGCCGTTCGCGCGGGGGCGCGCGCGCGCAGTCCAGTCCACCCCGTGCCGCAGGGCAGGGCCAGGGCGTTGACAGGGCGTCTCTATAGCCGGCCTTGCGAAACCTCGTTGCAAAACTGTCACGATCTGGGTGGGTGGGGACGTCAGCATTTCGGTACGGGTAGCCGCGCCACGCCACGCGTACCGCGATGCATCAGATTGTCTTCAATGCCATGGCTTCCACGCTTGCGGGGGTTACATTTTTTAGACAGTCCCCGCAAAGACTGCCTCTGCCAGATGGTAAGGTCTCCCGCCCCGCCCCCAAGGCGGGTGGTTGCATTTTTTATGTTTCTCTGATTTTTCTTTTTTGACTAACTGGGCATAGACTTTTTTGGCTTGGAGTATTTGACTTTGAACGATTTCGCGGAATAATTAGCTCTGGGTTCCCCAAGTCACTATTTAGTGCCTTCTTTATTTCTCCCCATTTTCCATTTTCCCTGTAGTGAATCCCGTTTCAAACAGCGCGCGCTGCGCTGCTCCGCCGAGCCCCTCGGCCGCGCCCTGGCGAGCCGCGCCAGTCATCCCCACCCCTACTCTGCGCGGCGCGCGCCGTGGAACCAGACCGGCGCGGAGCTTCCCCCCTCTCATCTCCTTCGATAGCTCAGTTGGTAGAGCGGTGGACTGTAGAGGAACGAAAGACGTAGACATCCATAGGTCGCTGGTTCAAATCCGGCTCGAAGGATTTTTTTTTCTGCTGGCTCGGCTGCCGGGAGTCCGGTTGCCGGGTGGGTCGAACTTGTGAGGAAATATGAACGGCGATAAACAGAAGCAAGTCGTGTAATTTTGTATTTTCGAGTAAAGGAGACTTTTGCATCTACTACAGGGACAGCCAGGATGGCCGTGCCGCCGAGCACGTGCTCCCGCTGCACGACGCGGAGGTGCATTTCCCTCAGTCGTCGACGCCGACCTCCACGCCCACGACGGAGGCCCTCATCCTGCACGTTTCGCTGGGGACGGGACCCCGGAGCCAGCGCTTCAGCATAAGGACGGCGACGGGCGAGGAGTATCGCCGGTGGACGTCGGCCATGTTGGAGGCGGCCCAGCTGTGGCACGCTCGCCGACAGATGGCGTTCATGGCGGTGCTTCCCGCGGCCGCGGCCCCGGGCGCAGGTGCGTGGAGCGGAGGCCCGACCGCGTCGCGGACCGCGGCGTCGACTAGGCGACACTCTCACCTCCTGGTTACCTTGCAGGACGCGCCGGCCAGGCCTCGGGGCTGGCCGAGGGGCGGCGCCTCCTCGTGCAGGGGCTGTCGCTGTTCCTGGTGCAGGTCGGCGAGCTGCGCACCAGGACGCGGCGCGCCGTGACGCGCAACCAGCGCCACGACCAGGACGACAGGGAGCCCGGCGCCGACCTCAACCTGCCGCGCTTCCTGCGTCGCGCCATCGCGGACGCTGTGGACAAGAGTGAGATTGTTATTTTAATTTTGTGGCGTGTCCTGCGCGCTTCTCAATGCATCGACGGCCACCTCACTCACCCCCACCCTGTCTGCAGTCTGGCGGGCGTGCGGGCGCGCCTACGCTTGCGCGGACGTGCTGGACGGCGGCGAGAACGCCGACCCGCTGGCCATCTACGACGCGGTGCTCATCCTGCGCGAGGCGGGGGACGCTTTCGTCACCTACTGCAGCCTGCTCAGGGACCTCCAGGCTATGTTGGTATCACACTTATTCGCTCTTCGATAGTAGTAAGCTGTTAGTAATATGAGGTTGTACTTATACTTGCGCGTTACCTGCTCCTTCTGCACCAGGCTCCGCGACGGCCAAGAGACCCGGCCGGACGACTCCCTGCCGTTCAGCCCGCTGCGCTGCATGTCCGCGTTGCGGGACACGCTCTTCAGCCTCTGCCCGCTCATCGACGTCCCGGAGGAGGAGTGCCGTCAGCGGGCCGCGCTCGCGGCCATGGACGCGGTGAGTTCGCTGTTTGACGTGCACCTTCCGTTTGGTCTGGTGTCCGCCTCACGGCGGCGAAATGCGAAATGGGCTCCGCAAAATAATACATGAAAATGAAAGTCGATAAACTTTGGCGGGGCCGTGGGCTACCGGGACTACCACCTGTCCCATCATTCCGCCATACCGCTGTCTCTGTTGTTTTAATCTTCCTGTCTCTCTAACAGACCCTGCAACGATGCTTAGCCGAACTGAGCAAGCGACCCCTGGACCAGGCCGTGGCCGGCAGCACGCCGACCGCCGGGGGCGAGCGTGACGCGCGCAACGCGCCCGACGAGGTCGACGCACACATGGAGCGGACGTCATCGCGGGGCTCCAGCACGTCTCTGTCGAACTGCGTGCCCTTCATGGGAAGCCCCGGGTGAGTCGCGCGAAACCCGCGAGTGATGTCGACACTTTCAGCGCAACTTTATCTATTTTAATTTTTTCGCAGTGTCCGGCGGCTTGCGTCGCGACTGCAGAGAGACGTGGTTCGCACTTCGGTGCGACGCGCACGTAAGAGGGCGCGGACCGAGGGGCAGGCCCTGCTGCCCGACCAGAGGCTGGACGACTCCCTCGAGAACGCCGCCGACGCCGCTGACGCCGAGGCCCTCGAGATGACGGTCCTGACCACCGTGTCGCCCAACCCGAGCGAGTCGCCCGAGGTGGTGGAGATGGACGTGACGTCGCCGGCGCCCACCAAGCCCCAGACGCCGGTCGGCGTCCCGGTGCAGCGCATGGCGCGGAGCGTGGGCGGCACCTTGGCCGCGAACGTCATGTACAGCCCGAGAAACGCCGTGCGACGCGGATGGCAGGACCCCGCGCTGCTACGGCGCAGGCGTCTCATCTGTTCGGCGGCCGACTGCGACCTGGCCGGCGACAACATGGAGCAGGACGACGATGACGACGAGGTGTTCGTCAAGCCCGACGTCCCTCCGCTCAGGAGGGAAGCCCATGAGGTGCGGAAACTTGACTATCACCTTTCTCTACGTGCCTCTGCTGCGGCGACGCGGGCGCTGGTTCGGGGCGGGCAGCGATCGGGTCACTGCTGCCGCTCCCCCCTCCTCACCGGGGCGGCGAGCCAGCTGCGGCAGATCGCGCGCAGCGGACTCTTATCCCCTCCATGTCGCCCATGCTTTCAAGAAGCGCTGGTGGTGTAATGGTTAGCATAGTTGCCTTCCAAGCAGTTGTTCCGGGTTCGATTCCCGGCCAGCGCATTCCTTTTTCGTCGTTTCTCGTCCGTGAGAGCGGGGAGGGGGGGATGAAGGGAGGAAGGAAGTAAGCGGCCTCACGCTTGCCCTCATTGCTAACGTTTTCTGGGAAGGTCGTTGCATTTGCCCGGGAGGAGGGGGTTGGTTGGGGCGGAGGCGGAGCACGCGTGGTGCCTCTCACGGGAGCACTGCACATCATATCCGCCGCCACACCGAACTCGACCGGCCCGGCTTTTTATCAATGAACAAACGAAGCGATCGCAACGCTCGCTGAAGACTATCGGGCCAGCCGGGCCGGGCCGGGGCCGGGGCCGGGCTTCCAGGCAGGGCATTGTCAGTTCGGTGGTGGAAGCGGGTCAAGTAGTCGAGCCATAAAGATGCGATTTAAAGTAGTTGCCAGCATATTGTATTGGGTGCGTGCCGTTTTGGGCGGTGCATATTGAATCGTTTGTACTTCGCCGCTTTAGTCTGGAAAGTGTTTTTGTATCACGCTGTATCATCGTTGCCCAGGTGAAGGAGAAGAATGCTGTCCAGGAGGAGCGGAGGGACGACGACACGTTTGACGAGGATTCGGGGCGGTTCGAGGGACGGGCGCCGTCGGCGAGGGAAGACCTCGGCGTGCTCGACATCCCCGTCACGCCAGCAACCCCCAACGGCGGAGGCAGGCGCGCCCTGTGGTGCGAGACTCAGGAGGTGCAGCGAAGTGGCCTGCTGGGTGAGTGCACTTTCGTCGGTAAGCGTGCTCGAACCAAACGTCAAACGTTTCACAAACTATTTTCATCTCCACAGACCGACTAAACACAGCGGAGAGCGCGCTACAGGAGGCCAAGTTCGAGGTGCTGAGCTCCGAGGAGTCGTACCTGCGCTCCCTGGACGTGCTGGCGCACCGCATGCAGGCCATCGAGGCCCTGCAGGATCCCAGCGTCATCAGTGACCAGGATAGGGACGCCGTCAGCAAGTTCCTGGACACGGCCCGCGCGTGCTCGATGCGCTTCGTCAGCGCCCTGCGCGCGCTCTGGTCGCTGGACGTGATGATGCGCGGCCTGTGCACGCTCATGCACAAGGAGTCCATGCCCGGGGCGTCCCTGCAGCAGTACGTCCTCATGGTCAGTCTGCAGCCGCGGGCCGCCAGCGTCCTCGGCAAGATTGGGTGAGACATGCAGGGAGACAGGGAACGTGGGGTTCATGTAATAGATGCATAATGTTGAGCAATATTGATCTCTAGGAGCATGGAGGCGAGGCAGATGGTGCCTCTGCTGTCCCTGCCTGCTCAACGAGCCTCCAGACTCCCTCTCCTGCTGGCGGCTATCCTGCGACGCCTGGACCAACGCACGTCGGAGGCTGTCATCTGCAGGGCCGCTCTTGACCGTCTCAACCAGGTGCGTTGTTGGCGTTAGTCCCGACCGTCACATACGTAAGCGGTTTTGATAGTGCAAGTTAAACTCACTATGTACAATCACTACTTTGCAGATTGTTTTTGAGTGCAATGAGGCGCTACGGAGAGCGGAACAAACTGAGAGGATGGCAGAGTTGGGCAGAATGTTAGGGGTTGAGAAGGTAATTAATTTTATGCTACTTCATTGAAACTGGTGTGGAATAAGTAGGTACCTATAAATAAATGTGTTATTTCTTTTGTTTCAGTCAGCTTCTTCTAAGAAGCTATCCTGGAGTGAACGTAAAAATAATGTTCTTGGCCGAGCCAAATCATTTTTCCACAAATCCAACAATAGGTTTGGAACAAAAACTAATAAAATATTGACGTCTACCAGCTCAATGCTGCATCTGACTTGATTGTAGATCATGTCTAAGTTATGATATAAATTTACGCCAGTTCTTGTATATTTGTGTCTTTGGATTAAGTTTTTGACATGCTGTTAGCATTTAAAACCTGTATGTAGTTAACATTTACAGATGGCATCAATACATTTGGGTGTTCTTTGCATGTATTGTCTGTGATTGATGTGGTTGAGTAGGATTAAATTAGCTCTGTTAAATATAAAAGCACAAAATCATAGTTTGTAGTGTCAATTTACTGCACAAAATAGAAAAAATTTATATCTATACATCATTCTTGCCATAAAATTTGCTGATGAACTTTATAAAAAAGCTACTAAGGGGAAAGGTAAAATATTCTATATATACAGTACAAGTATTCATCATGCACAAATTCTACGGTTCTACTCACAATGAATGTTCAACAGTAACTTTAGAATTCCCCTTAGGCTTTTTAAATATAGCTCACTGAATATCCCTCATCTCTTTCAAATATCTACCTACCGACATATTGCGTAGCTAGCTATCCATTCAGTACACAAAGAGCAGTTCTTACAATACATCATGTATCTTCACATTTTACAATCGTTCTGTACAATATAAACAATGGTGCCCTTAGGGACATCACACCCATAACCTATCATCATGCATCCTTTCATAACATAACATCCGACTTGAAATGTCCGAGTCATAGTGTTTTACACCTATAAGCAATTTTTAAATGTTCTCACCAAATATTCACCTGAAATGTTAGGGTTACTTAGACTAATAATACTGCATTCTGTTTGTAAGTGTGCAAAGTACATGCCAAATGTACTTGCAAACTACTCAGCATCCTTCACAATGTCTCTCTGCACAGCCCTTCAGCATTGGAACATCAAAGCCCTTCCCCCCTGTTTGATCATTTTATGCACGGCATGCATGGCATATATTGCACATTTCTACATTATGCTACAAGAGGAAAAAAAAAGTGAAGATTTACATATCACTCATGTACACTAGTTTAAAAATAACAGAAACCGATTCATTTGAACAAAGGACACCGACATATCAGCTGAACTACAAGGAGTTGAGATATATGTTTATTTACAAAACCAAGGGGAACAAAGGCAATAAACTGTGAAGAAGTTAAATTATAGATTGTTATTAGTATTTACTGAAAAAGGACTCTTAGAGTTGCCTGAGAAAAGCTATGGCTGCTATGAGAAAATGTAGAATAGAGTCTCTCTGTCACAAAGCTAGAAGTTAAGTCTCACAATTGCTTTTCAATTCAGATGGTTAGGTCAATCATTTTTTCAAGAGAAAATCAAATACGCACTCAGAAATCAAATGTATTTCTGATTTAAAATTTTTAGACTATGTATCACGATGCTGCTTCAACATTAGAAATAAATAAATTTGTTCTAAAGTTAAATAAGAAGGAATATGGAGACGAAAGAACATTTTCAAATACTTGCTAATCACATACTTTTGCCATTTGGTTCATGAATCACTTCTACCTGTGCCGGATGTTGAGCATGTTTTAATTCAAGGACTTCCAGATCCAAATTAGTTTTTGTTCGATCCCTTTGGAACAAGGGAATGTTCCACAATGCCAAATTTTTGGAGGATGCATGATCACTTTCAGCTCTTGGTCATTGCTCTAAATATGTATGCTAAGAAGCATCACACACATTTTTATCAAACAGCATTCTCTATTTTACAGCTTTCAACAACAGTAAACATTTTTAATATTAATGTTAAGTTACAAGGTAGAAGCCATTTCAGGGAAAGTACCGAATGCAATCCTAATTACCAAAAACACACACAGAGAAGAAATAAAAATTCAAATAACGAGTTTTGACAATACCTCTCATGAAAACCTATCAAACAGCAAGCACTGGTTGGATTTGACTTTGGAGCTTAGGGAGCTAGTTCTGTCCCTGTTCTAATCCTTACACATTAACAGACTTTCAAAACACCAGACAACAATTAACTCTGTCAGTTCTGGCTAGTTAGATTTTCCAGCTTAGTCTCCATTAAATTGGCTGTCGGGTTGAACAAAGCAAGTCTTCAATTTCCTTCACACATAACGTTATTTAACTGATAACTAACTTTAGCAAACATGCAGGCGTTAACTGAAGCAGATAGATAATGCTTCAATTAATGAAGGCACATTATATGCATACTTATTCTATTCTGCTGGCTGTTATGGATCCTAATATTTTTAAACACGTCAACATTAAAACATTCACAAGATTCAAATGATGCTTAGTTCACAGTACAGTAGAATGAGATACCTGTCCTCATGTCTGGAGTCAAAACCAACTAGCTAAGTAGGTGCAGTAAATTTTCGCTACCTTTTCAACGACAGATGAGAACTGAGGTAACAATTATCATTAATTAAGATACATGTGAGAAAAACTGAATGGCAGTTTCCAAATGGAAGGGAATATGACCTGGCATAGCCCCTTATGAAATCATGAACATAATGATTATGAGCAAGAGAAACAGCAGCTCAACCATTAGGAAGTGATATACACTACATAAATGACAGTGGTAAAGTAAGCCAGTTGATACTTCAAAGTAACTCGAAAATTATCTTGATCATCATTCCACGCAGAATAAAAGGCAGTGAATCCAACAAAGAACCATTCAAAGAGGTAGCAAAAACATTTTCATATTAATATTGTTAAAATCTTGGCAGTGCTGGAGTGTATAGCAGCATTCATATAATCATATAACCACTCCTTTTCCTTCAATCAGTCAGTGTTAAAGTGTGATGGCTTCTTTTACATCACATTCAAATGATCAGTTCCCATCAGTAGTTCATGAGTAGTTCATGTCCTCCTTTCTTATAGCCATGTCTTTAAGACAAAAAAGATGTAAAAAATTTTGTTTACAATTACTATTGAGAGTTGCTACTGTATTCCGATGAATCAGAAATTCAGGGAACAGAAAACTTTAATATTCCAAAAGGCGAGCTTATAAAAGATGTGACTCATTTAGTTGAGGAAACTCCTTTAATCTAAAATGTCCACTAAACATGGTATACTACCTAAAATTTCAGTATTATCACATATTCGAAGAATGGTATACTACAAGTAAATTCTGACCTTTAATTTACCATATCAGTAAAAATTGTTTTTCAGTGTCCGTTTTTTTCCCCCATTTTTTTTCCCATGTTTTTGTTTTTCTTACAAAAGAAGTACAGAGATATTAACTGCGTTAAAAGAGTATTGAGAATATTAACACAGAAAGAGTTACTTATAAGCAGTGCTAGGTAAGAGAGGCGCAAAAGATGCATGAGGATCTACAGACTGAACACATTACATCAGCAGTCTACTAAAAGGAAGGGAACTGGATAAAACATGAAACGTTACATGGCAGTGGTGTAGTATCTGCTTTGTGAAAGAGGGTTCCCAATGTCAGCCATAATTTTAGTAAAGAAATCATCTACATGGAAAGTACTTCTGGGACAAAACTGTTTGAAATAAACAAGCTATGAATGAAGATGATCAGTCCCAGATAGATCATTGCAGCCATTGTAATAAATTTCAAAAATTTGTCACTATTTTGAAAAACTAAACACTGGAAACTCTTTAAAACCTATGAACAACCAAGCTTTAGATTACAAAGTGATGATATAAAAGGCATATTAGAAGATTCATATTTAAATGCAAAACACAGTGTCATATGTCCAACTTTTTCAAAACGGCAGTGAACTTTTCCTTATTACTTTTCAAAAGTGGATACGGCACCCACAATTTAGACATAACAAAACTCGATTTCATTTGTGAACAAAATCTTAAGGTATAAAAATGCTTTCCACAACTGGCAAGTACCTCAAGTTTAAATGTTAAATTCCATTTTTCTGAGGGGACACCACATAACTATAAAAATTTGATGAAAATTTAGGCAGTTGAGTAGAAGAACACATTCAGTCCCCATCAGTAATAATTACCAAATAAAACAATTTGGATAGTTTTTGATAAATAAAACCTCTGGAAACCAATAAAATACTCGGGAGGCATAAATTTTATATCAAAAACAGCATTAAAACTCTACTTTTCGTTTTTAATGGTATACAAAACTGATTCAGAAGAGTAATGTATTCAAATTAAGGAATTTCAACATTTGACGCACGTTAGAGGTGATAAGTGTGAGCCTTTTGTGGTGTCATCTGACATTGCTTTAGCATTACCAGTCCATAAGTGTTCAAAAGCATGATAATGATGGCAGTTCACAAACTTCAAACTCCAGGTAACAGCAAATAGGACATCTGCATTCAGGCAGGTAAAATAAAGTTACTAGAAGATTACTTTTTTTACCAAAATTGTAAACAAAAAAATCTTTATTAACAGAATTTCTAACAAATGAACAAAAAGGGATACGGCAAGAGACTATTTCTGAAGTTATCAGAAATAGAATATTTTGCTTCAACAACAGATACACAAGACAGTATAAAAGACATTATGCAAAATCTTTGTACGGACAGCAATTTTTCATAGAAAAAGTGCTGTCTGCATTCCTGAAGTTTGACATTTATATGCTAATGAGTACTTATGTCAGTGAATAGATGAGAACCATAGCATATACATAATAGGTAAGAATGAACTATGAAATAAGAACTGAGATATAATGTACTGTAATTCCTTAACAATCAACAGTGTTTCCAAGAAGAACAATTTCCACCAGGGGAAAACAGCAAATTACATTCCATCATCCTTCTGCTGTTAAATAGATTTCTGGACACATTCAAGATACTTTCGGTAAAACTCAGTGTTCTTAAAAATTAGACGGACGGTTATTTTATGATGTTACATGCTGAAACAGGAGCATGGTGGTAAGTCATACATGTCTCAGTCAAAGGCCAGACTATATCTCTCGACAACTCTGAATCTTTTTTCCATACCAAATAATCAAATTTTGCTGCACCAGTGTCAAGCTACAGAAAAGGCACCAATTTTTATCACGGTCTCATACTTGGTTTTGTCATTGCATTTAATATAAATATTTATATTTCTGTTCAAAAATATTTAATACCATTCAACAATCAACACATACTTCTGTGCTGTATGCATACTTTACAATCATAGAAACTCTTTCTATCCACCTACACTTCTTTATACAATATAATAGATTCTTTACACATGATTCAAACATTTTTCATGAGCTAACATTCTAACTACACAAACTTTTGTACATTACTTGCATAAAAGTTCATGCTATAATTAGTAGGTTTATGTATTTATTTCACAGCCTGCATTTTGGTGGCGTTAATCGGAGGATGGTTCAATCTCCAGCCTAAATTCACCTCCAAATAACCAATAATAATAATAATAATATTATAGTAGTAATAATAATAGTAATAATAATAATAATGATAATAATAATAAAAAAGTTTCAAACATAACCATTCTCATCACAACCTTTAAAGGGTGTCACAATCAGATAGGGGGTAACAAATCACTTTCAAAAACTTCTTGAGGCAATGGCAAATATATCTCACTAGAGTGAGTTTCCTGACTAACCCACAGAAATCTCCTTCTCACATGTCGAGTGGTTCATGTGAGTCACAGAAGAACACAAGTTTGAGTGTTCGGCTCTTACCTAATAGATTTTAGGCTTTGGAAACCTTCAATTTGTCAGTCTTGATATGTTCAATTTGTGTCGTCTTCCCAACATTTGTATTATAAAAAAAGAAGAAACAGGTTCATGTACATACCCAGACTACAAAATTGAGGTAAGAGGCAATTAGATTGTATCACTTAGGTTCATTCTGGGGCTGCAAGTTGCAGTCCTATAACACTGCCACACCATTACGTTTGCACATCCCAGATCTCTGCCAGGAAAGGTGGTAGTTTCTTATTCTTGATCTTCAAAGAGAAGCACAGTTCACTATTTAGATTACCCAGGGTGCGGAGTTCTGTGAGGACTGCAAGAAGTTTTGCAAAGATGGTAGACGGCCTGGGCTGTCTTCTATTTTCAATATATGTTCTCAGTGCTTCTACATAAATATCTTGAATCTTTTCTACTTTCCATCCTTCATGAAGTGATGGCCTATCTGTAATACAAAAAGAAAGAAAAATATCAGTATACATATAATGATAAAAATAAATATTAAAGGACAGCTAAAGAGAAGGCTGTCTTAACTAAATTACAAATGGCAGAATTGCAGCATTGTACTGACCTGAAAATATCACAACAGCTGTAAGGAGGGCATACTCTGCATTGTCAACCCTCAGTCCACACATGTGCCGGCAAAATGCCAGGAGATCCTCTACCACATCACCAAAACCAGCATGTAAGTAGTCTGATCGGTTGTATGGTTCATGGTTTGCAAATACAATAGAATCTGTTGCGGCATCATAACACCGCGCCATCCGAAGCATCATCACCTCACTTGAGCACGCCTATGAAGTAACCAAAAAATGCTATTAGAAAAAACTCAACCTAATAGATGATGCAAGTATGTATAGGGCAAGAAACTTGTCAAATTTACCTTCAGGAGTGCAAGTTGGTCTTCTCTTTGAAGTTTGTCAAAGCCAGGAAGTCGCTTTGCAAATTCCACAATAAGCTGAACAGTGAGAATTGTAATTTCTGTGATGTTATGGAACCGAACTGTGCCATCATCTTGAATGTCTATACTTGAAACCTATACAAAGGAGCAGAAGAATTGAGAGTCAGAAGAGTTAGATATGTTCCAGTAGAATGTTACTAAAAGGGGAGAAAACAAAACACACTTACATTGACACGTCTCAATTCCTCATCTGATGGGTGTTCAAATTCATTTTGGAAGTAAACCAATCGGTGTATGAGTTCTTCTTGTTCTGGACTTACAGGCTTTATACCATTTATGGGGGCTGCAAACTTTGTTTCAACAGTGCTGGTTCCACCATTTCCAGAACCATAAACAGGATCAACTTGAGCCAAACAAAACTGAAAAGCACAAAGTTGTTATAACATTGAGGACTAAAACACAAAAGTAGGAAAAAAAGTATGTTGATCAGTATTACCTTGCCCTGCTCATCCACCTTGATTATATCTAATGATGATGATCCGTTAGTGGTAGAATTCGGTTTATCTTTGTCTTTCTGTGCTTTCTTTTCTTTCCGCTTGACTGCACACTGGTATTCTGGAACCACACCTGGCAGAAGAGAATGGAAAGTTGTAAACCATACAAACCGAAAGAATTTCATACTTAATGACAACCTTTGCGCTAATACTTACATTCCGGCCTCATGCCCACAGCCAAACATTTTTTAAGCCTGCATTCCTGGCACTTCCGTCTCATATACATATCAATCTCACAGCCGTTTCCATACTTGCACTGATACACAGCATTTTTGGTGATGCTTCTCCTGAAGAAGCCTGTGAATAATCAAAGGATGCAGGGTGTCAAAGTGGATTTTCAAGAGACTCCTCACACATTAGGACACGCTTTGGTACACACCTTTACAGCCTTCACAGGTAAGGGCATTGTAGTGGTAGCCAGAGGCTCTGTCGCCACACACCAGGCACAACTCTTCTTGCTGTCGCGGGGCAGCGGCCTTCTTCTTCTTGACGTCCGAACTGTCCATGGAGTAGCCATTCAGACTGCTGGGCGGGGACAAGTCCTCCCGACCTGGAGAAAGAAACAAAAAAAATAAAAATTAAGATAAGAATTGAAAACATAAGAACTGTGGCGATCAGCCTCTTTTAAAGGGTGAAGGGGCATATATCATCATAGCGGGGAAGTTTAATAGAGAAACCATCTGCGGTGCCCGGCGAACACATCTGCAGCTGCAGGCGGGACGCCGCAGCCGCAGCAGCACAACACAGCAGGCAGGCCGGCGGCGAGGCGTAGCCATGGCGAGCTGGGCAGGCTAGCCGCTGTCCTTGACATTACAGCCTGAGTGCGTGTGCAGTGTGTGCAGCTGGGGGGTACCTCCCTCACCGCACCCCGTCCCGCCCGAGAGGAGCGAGCTCTCGCGGCGCAGGAGGAGGGAAAAAAAGAGTTTCCAGACATTGCCGCGCTAAAAACAAACCCGACAGTAAAAATGACTTGAAATGACAGAGGGAGACGCACGCAGCACACACACTCAGTTCGACGCGGTGCGCGCAACAAACCGCGGAGTGGAAGTGCAGTCGGGAGAAAGAGGTATGTAAGTACGTATCGCGTCGCACCGCGCGCTGCGTGTCCTTGCATTGCCAGCAGGCATTATATTGTCGACTGCAGCCAGGGCAGCCAGGGGCTGGCGAGGCTCTCTCTATGCGCCGGGAGGGCAGCAAGCGAGAGGCGGCACACACATGCTGCACGTAGTCGCATACCCGGCGGTCACGAGGTGGTCACAGACAGTCCCTGCACTAAGCGACCGCAGCAGCAAGTGCAAGAGTCGCGCAGCATGCAGCAGCAGCGGCGGGGCCAAAGACAGGTAACGACCGCGACGTCGAACGTACGCGATGCTCTGGTGACATCAGCGCGAGGAGAGGGGGAGGGGCGGGAGAGGGCAGGGCAGGGGAGGGGCGGTGTACACGTCTCGACAAGTCCACTGCTCCGCCGCGCCGCGCTGAAAAAGGCAAGACCGGCTGGCGGGGCGAGTCGGGCACCCCCCTCCCTCCTTATAGCTTTTGGGCTTAACTTAACAACGACGACGACGGCCTCCCTCCTCGGGCCCGACGGCCCCATCCTCCCCGTGCCAGAGCCCAGTCTAGCCGTGGGCCCCAGCCCAGGCAGGCCCCAGGGGGGCACGCGGCGGCGGGACAATGGCTGTTGGCACGCACTGAAACATTTCATTTGGCGGTCTCTAGCGTCTCGGCAGCCTCACTGCTGGGCCAACTTGACTTGGCCGAGCGCGGCCGCTGCTTTGACCCTGTGGCGCACGTGTGTGAAGCGACTCGCGACACGCAGGGCGCTCTGGGCAGGGCCAGGGCGGCGGCACCACGGGCAGCGGCGGCAGCAGCTAGGGCGAGTGGCCAGCAAGAGCCTGAGCAGGCTCAGGAGGCGAGGCGGGCCCGAGGCGAGCCGGCGCACAAGGTCGACGGGTTGCTGCTGCTGGCCGGGCCGGGCTGGGCAGAGCCAGTCCAGCACGCCTGGGAATCGCACTATCATTACATACCCTGCTGCTGGCAGGCAGGCCGCCGGGAGCCACTGGACGACGGCAACGCAAAGAGCGGCCCTGCCCGGCCGGGCCCGAGCAACACAGCTGGAGAGCACACTTAGCATAAGCGGGCTCAACCACCACGCCTCCGCCCCGCGGTCAAGTCCAACGCCAAGCCACAGATTCCTTATTCGTCACCGTACATAAAGCCGGGCACATGAGGCCAGCAGCTTCACCCCGTGATCCGCCCCATCCGCCCCGCCCGCCCCGCCCGCCCCGCCCCCGGGGGTGGCGGTGGGGCCACAGGCAAACAGCAGCGGGCCAGCCCCCCGCGGGCACCTACCAAGGGCTCCACGCCGCCCGCGCCAGAGCGTCTCGCCAAACGCCGCCGCGGCGGGCAGCCCCCAACCGGCTGCGTGGCGCAGGGGACAACGGCTCTGTTTAGACCGGCCGCGGCACGGGGATGGGGCGGCGCGGCCGGCGGCGGCGGGAGCGTGGCATCGCGCCAGACTATCATAGTGGGGCCACTAGGCCAGACGCGGCGCGGCAGGGCCGAGTGCCGCGAGCTCGTAGGCACCATCACAATATGTAATCCGCGCTTAGCTCGGCGCTCGCACTCACGGCGGCCCTTCTGCCAGCGCCGCCGCCACGGCCAAGCGCACGCGCTGATCCTATTTTTGCCGCCACTGCCGCCGTATAATCTCATCATTTCTCCCACATTTCTTGTTATTGTTTTAAGTATACTATTTTTTCCTGGGTGGTGCCAAGTAGTGTCTTCGCGCTGCTCCCCCGAGCGTCCTCCTCCTGCCGAGCCAAGTGTAACCGCGGGGCCGCCCCTCCCCTCCTCCCTCCACCCCGCGGCTGCACCTGCCGCGCCGTTCACGACTATATGAGACGCACGTGGTTAGACAATGCGTGTCGGTGGGAACGGCGGCGTGGCGGGGCGCGGCGTACGCGCGCGACTTAGGATTCTATTCCCAATTTGATTACCACCACGAGCCAGTGTGCCGCGGTGGTGTGATGCCCCCTCCCCCCCTCTTCCTTCTGCTACGGGACGAGAAAAGAATAAATAAAGTCCGGAGGAGGAGGAGGTAGGAGAGGAGAAGTTGGGAGAGGAAGGGGTGGCAGAGGGAGGGGTGGAAGAGGGAGGGGTGGAAGAAGAGGTGGAAGAAGAAGAGGTGGAAGAAGAAGAGGCGGAAGAAGAGGTGGAAGAAGAGGTGTAGGGGAGGAGTAAGGAGACCATCCGCCGCAATCACAGCCACGTCGCCCCCCGCAGTCCGCAACACACGCGTAATGCCCATTATGTATTTCGGTCCCCCGAGCGAAGCAACGCCGCGACGCGACCCGGCTGCCCTCCAAGTTCACGACCAGCGGGTAGGAGGATGAGGAGGAGGAGAAATAGGTGGGGGCGGAGGGGATGTCCGCCCCGCACAGGCGTCGTGTGGTGGCGCTCACACAGCAGAGCACCGGTCAGAGCAAAGCCAAGCCAGACCACCACCCAAACCCACCACACTTCACCACACACTTCCGCACCAGCGTCAACACTGTCCGAGATAAAGCAAGAGTGCCCAGACTAAGGATCCCATAAGTGCAGTGTGTGAGGAGAAGGGAGCGACCGAACCCCCTCTCACAATCTCGGCCACGACTATCCTATGCTCGCTGGGTGCATGGCGACGCGCTAGTCCCGTGGCCCCCTGGCCGCCACGGCCGAGCTTGTTGTTAGTCGGGTCGCTCAGAAATTAGTGGGTCGCAGTGGGAGCCGCGCGGCCCCGGGGGGGCCGGCCGCAGAGCCACGCACTTGAACTCTGCCGCGGGCCGGCGCAGGCAGGGCCGGGCAGCTGCGACACGCATGCCCCGCACTGCCTGCAACGCCACCCCCGCAGCGTTACCCACGCCCCCGCCCCCCGTCCCCCCGACGACCGACCCCCTTCTTGCCTGACTCAACTCCCCCAATTCGCCCCGGCCCAGCCCGGCGTGGCCCGGCCGACGGCCACTCCCAAAATAAAAGCATGCCCCAAATTCCCTGCGGGCCGCGCCACGCCCCACCCCGCGGAGCAACGACGGCAAAGGGGTCGCGGGGGTGAGGCCGGCGGGGAGCGGAGGGGAGGAGAGGGGGGGAGGTGGACAACAAGAACAGAAGCGCCGCGATGTTGACCCGGATAAAAGGGTCGCGGATGGTTCAGGCTTCCTCCGCCGCCGCCGCCATCTGCCGCTTGGTGTGACGACCGCAGATGAGTCCTCCCACCGCGCCCCGCCACGGCACAGCGGCGACGAGAGCCTTGCCCCCAAGACTGCCTTGACCCGGGCCTAGCCGAGCAGAGAATATATGGGACGCGGCGACAGCGGCAGTCGGACGACCAGCAGCAAGGGGCCGGCTTGCCACAGCTCGACAAAAACTCATCCACGGGACACACAGGCTGGGGGTTTTAACCCCCC
>NW_026267457.1:299045-304133 GCF_000697945.3 Frankliniella occidentalis
AATAGTTTCCCCGCTCACCTGTTGTTGTTCCCCCGCCACGCCCCGCCACCCCATCAGGATTCGCATCACGCCGCCGCCTCCACCGCCCGCGATATGTCCCCCCGCCCCCCGCGCGCGCGAGTTTGATTTGATCCCGATATATTACAAAAGCGAGCCCGGCCTATATGTACGAATTCCATTTCATCTCGCACCAATGGCGAGTCAACAGCCCGCCCGCCCCTCTGCCTCCCCCTGCCCGCCCGTGCGCGCCCTACCGCGTCGGTCGGTTCGGTCCAGTCAGGTGAATATTTCATGAGGCGACATCCTCCCACGTCGCTAGGCAACGCCACGCCGCCGCCACGCCGCCCCCGGGGGGCAGCGCGTGGGCCGCACGGGGGTCGAACCGAACCGGCGCGGCCGTGTATATTCCGCGATTGGCCCCCGAGTAATTCTGCCCCCGCTGCCGCAAACAAGCCGGGCTGATAGCGCCACCGCCGGGCAGCAGGGTCGCGGGGGAGCTGTCCCTCCGCTTGGGCGAGCACGGCGGCGACGGCGGCGGCGCCCAGGACACGGACACGGGCACTCCAGGGGCGCGGTCAACACAACTCCAATCAGAGCCGTGCTCTCCTTCCTTGCGCCCCGACACTGCTCTGCAGGGCCCGGCTGGCGCGGCCGCGGCGGCGTTGCCGCCTCGAATTTCGCCGAGGGCCCCGGCACTCGTCGGCGCTGCACTTGGCCGTCGTCGTCACGCGACGACCCCCCCGCGACGCCACGTCCGTCACGGGGACCCCGTCCTCGTCGGGGCAGCTCGCCCGCTGGCAGCGCGAGTGTCCCCTCGGCCAAAGTGAAACCGAAATACGTTGGCGCGACGGCGACCCGTCGTCTGCTCGGAGCTGCCACGAGCACCGCGAATAAAAGCCGTCACTCTCGTCTATCTCATTTACTTGTGGCGCTCACAGCCGCCGCCCGGCCCGAGAAGAGACCAAACAGAGTGGGGCGTGGCCCCGGAGTGGGGTGGGGCTGGTGCGGGCGCCCCCTCAAGCGCCACGCCGCGCCACGCCGGCCCGGAGCACGGCGGCGGTAGGCTTCTTCCAATTCTCCACCTTTCCGATCGCACAAACATCACGCGCCGGGCCCGTGCCGGGGCCGTGCCGGACCCCCGCGGGGACCACCTAATAATGTGTTGGAGGTGACGCGGGTGGGGTAACGACCCCGGGCGGGCGCGCGGTCACGTGCCTCCCCCACGGGCTTACCCCGCCACTGCCTACCCCGCGGGGGCACGGTGGGGGCCGCGGGCTCCCGGGCTGGCCAATAACCTGCACGCCAGCAGCACCGAACTGACCTAAGCGAACGCCAAGGTCGAGGCGTGGCGTGTCCATACATTTACCAGGTCGACATGCTCTCTGCTCTCATCGCAACCTCGCGCAGATACAGTAGACGCCAACACATACCTGAAACAAGAGGAAAAAACAAACACGATCAGCATCAGCATCACGTCGACTTTTTGGGGAGGGGGACGGCGGAGTAGTGAGTGAGTCGCGAACGACGCGCGCGGTGGCACGGCAGCAAGTGGGCGGGCAGAGGAGGGGGATGGGGACGACGAAGGGGACGACGAGGAGGAAGGAGAGGAAGTCAGTGTCCCGGGCTCGACTGCGGGCGCACAGAGCCAGCGGGGCGCGGCCGCGGTGTCTCCTTGACGGGCTTATTTTTATGCCGTGCGGCGAACCAGGCCAGCCAAAAATTTTCGTGCCCCTCCTCGCCCTTCTCCTCTTCGCCTCCCATCGCCCCTCTCCCCCGCCATCCTCCTCCTCCTGCTGCTCCTCCTTCTCAGTTTCAGGCAAGCAAGACGAGCCCGATGGATGGCACTCCGCCTTATTAGCGGCCGTGGCGCGCTGGACGGGCCTGCCGCCTGCCGGGCGGGCGGGCCGCGGGGCCAGGACACCCGCGGATGACGGATGGCTGCCGGCCGCGCCGCGCCCGCCGCGCCGCGCCCGCCGCGCCGGGGCCCCCGTCCCCTCGTGATGTATGTAAGTACGTCGCGGAGAACATTCGGCCTGAGGTCACCAACACCTGGGGGAGCTGAGGAGGAGGAGAAGGAGCGGGCAGTCCATTCAGAGCACCAGCCGCGCGGCAGAGGAGGATCTCTGAAGCCATCGCCGCGTGTCCAATGTGCCAAAGCCAGACACAAACCCCGCGTACTGAAAAACCCCCCTCCGACCAAACCAACTAAACGAAAAACTAAACAAAATATTTCAAAGCCATAAAAATATTTGTTTAAAATTTTCATTAATGGCTGGGAGACAGGCTTTTGGGGGCTCATCAACACATTCCTAAATTCTTACGTTTCCTAAATTACCCGGCGCCACACACTAAGACCCCCAACACAATTGCGCAATGCACACACTGCATGCCGGCCGGCCGGCGCACGCACAGAGGCGGCCCGCCCCGCCGCTCCAGGCGTTACAGCGCGTTACGTAACCGCAGGGCTAGAGAGTCAAGGCTAGGGCCGTCACGAGCGCAGCGCGCCCGGCGAGCTGCTTCCCAAAGTAATTACAGCGCGGGGGGGCCAAGTCTTGTGCCCCCCCTCCCTCTCCTCTCTCTCTCCCCGAAAAACCTTCCGGTCCGCCAACTTTACCACACCGGCCGCTCAATAATAAGATGACGCGCCTAAAATCGCATAAAACGATTTCGCTGCCCAGCGAAGCACAGGAAGCAGGCGGCTGGCTGCGTCGCGGCGGCGGCGATGAGCAAGAGTCCCCGCTCCTAATGACCGCGCGATCAATTAATCCCGCCGACAAATAACGACAATAACAATAATAATAATCTCACCACCAAGCCGCCATTATCGTTACATTTCAAAGGGCAGTAAGACTGCGAGCGCGCGCGTTTCGCAAGTTGCGCCGCGCGCTTGCCAACGCCACGCCGTGTGTGTGTGTGTGTGTGGCACACGCGAGCGCGAAATAAATAAACCGCGTCTAATGAAGAGAGTGAAGAGGAGGCCCCCTGCTCGCCGCGTTCTCACGACAAGTCGTTTGACGTAGTGTACGACGTCCTCCAAGGTACAGAGAGACTCGGAGAAGGGCACTTCCCACACACGCCCACATCTTTTATTGCCCCCTCCCCAAACTCCTCCTCACAGACAAGGACCTGTCGCGTGTTTCGCGCGGCACGCTCATTTTTTTATTTTCCTTTTTCGTTTCATCACGACAGCGACTCCTACAACAACAACAACTCCACACCTTGACCACGGTGGCGTGTGGGTGTCAAAGCAAACACACACGACAACGGAGCGCGGGCCAGGACGGCGAGAGTTGAAAGTTCATTTCACTCTCTGCTGTAGTAGAGAGCCGGCCGGCGGCGGCCTGCCCCCCCACCCCTCCTCTCGCCACGCCCGGTGCATTCAGCTCCATACAAACAACGTGCGTTATCGCCCGCACCCTCGCATCGGGCCGGCCGGCCGGCGATACTCGATAACGCACTGGTCGGAGATAAACCAGCCCGCGGGAGCGACCCGCGCGCGCGCGCGCCTGCCGCGAAACACACACAAAACGCCCCCTCGGGGCAGAAGCGGCGACACAAATCATCAATATTGTTGTGAAGTGAGAACTTTAGGAAATACAGTAAACATTTGAGCAATCTAGCAGACGGCACGGCCGTCTGCTCTAGCGCTGTCCCCCACCACACGGCACGGCCGATGTGAGCGCGTATGCCTTTAGTGCTGCGCCTAGCGGCGAACGGCGAAACAGAACTACCCCCACCGCCAGTACCTGGCGGCAGGAGGCGACCGCCGCGCGGCCCGGGGACCGGGCCGCACTCGGCGTGGCAGTTGAGTTTTGGCTGAGCTTGGAGACAGTCGTGTCCTCCCCGCTCCACACCGTTCCGCGCTTCGAATTGCTCTTGTCTCATAGACCAATAAATATCTGGTTATTGCTCAATCCTTGCTTTTCACTTGACCTCCTCTGCCTCCTGGTGCAACCGCAGTGCCTCTGGCCCGGACCACAACACTGGTGGCAGCGGTCAAAAAGAAAAGAGAGAGGAGGGAGTGGTGTCGGGCTGAGGCTTCTCGCCCGGCAACCCAAGCCAGATTTCTGGTGCAACCAATAAAGATTAGACAGGCGAAGTTCCTTCCCTTTCTGTTTCTTCCTCAGGTCCCTGAGTTTGGTTGCGACCGTTGCGTCCAGAAAGAGCCAGCCTCGGCGGCCATCTTGGCACGGTCTCACCGCTGCGTCGCGTCGCAGCGCCAGCGAGTCTGCTCGTTCGTTTTGCTTTTCAGGTCTCACCGTTGCTGTATCCTTCGAATTTGTGTGTGAAGTGTTGTTTAAGTGCAGTGTTCTAGTGAAGTGAAGTGTTTTGTGATTATTGCTTGTGTTTGTGATTGTAATGGCGAGGTCGCGCCGGCAGCGTCCTGCCGCGCCGGCCGCCGCTGCTGCCGTCGAGCCGGGGGGACGCGACGCTGTCGAGCGCGTAGCCCCGTCCAATGCGGCGCCCCAACGCCGACGGTCGGAGAGGAGCTCTCCGCCGTCCGCGGCCGGGGACGCTGCACGCTCGGCGGCCAGAGCACGTCAACCGCAGCTTGGGCAAACAGGGGATCCTGGGGCATGTGCTCCAGGAGCGCTTGGTGACCATGCGGGCGCCGGGATCATGGCACGTACCGCCGAGTCCCGTGGGCACGCCATTAGCCATGGCAGGCCAGCGACCTCGCGGAGCTGCCTTGTTTCCCGCCAAAACCTGTGTGCTGCCCGAGTCCGCGTAAGGGAAAGTGTAGGAAGTGTAGAGATCGCGGAGGGCCAAGCCTTACCTGACCAACTGGCAAACCCAGACCGCCAACCGTTTTCCCGCCTAAGCGAGTGCTCTCGCCGAGGTGCATGTGTCGGTTCGAAAACGACGGGTCTGAGCCTGAGAGTCGACGAAGGGTGGGCCGCACCCTCTGCCCGCCGGCACGGCGAGGACCCTCGCCGGGGTGCGAGCGTTGGCTCTGATAGGGAATGCCAAACCTCCACACGACGCCAGCAGGCCGTCCTCGAGCACCGACGAGCTTCCCCCCCAAGCGAGGGCTCTCGCAATAGGGAATGCCAAAGCGTCATGTTGCGCAATAGGGAATGCCAAAGC
>NW_026267457.1:304183-308577 GCF_000697945.3 Frankliniella occidentalis
CCCGCCCGCACACACGCGTTGATTGCACCACGGCCACTACTGAGTCAGCCATCGCACGGCCACCAGGACCGTCCGCGGCAAACTCGGACGTCACCCGTTCGCCGGCGCAGGTGTAGCGAGTGCCGGCCGGCCGCGCACCATTGTGCACGTGCACGCCCGTGGGCCCACGTCACCCTCCGCGCCAGCGCCGCCGCCGTGGGTGACCACGCCCCGCCCGCACTTCTCTCCGCCAGATAAACAACACACACACACACACACACACACACACGATCGCCTCACGGGCCCCCATGAGAGTGCGCGGCAAAGCGTTCGCGAAAATACGGGCAGGACACGCCCCGCCCCGCCACGCCCGGGCGCGCGGAGGCGGTGCGGCGGCGGCGCAGAGGTGGTCAACACTGCCGACCTTGGACGGGCATGAACCCCAGCGCGCGGCTCGGGGCCCGGGCCAATCCCCCTGGTGTGCCACGCCACGGCGCTCATAAACAGCCGAATCAACATCTAATCAAATGGGCGCGCGGGTCTCCGGCCCGGCCCAGCCCGCCGGCCAGCAGCTTTTACGTACACTCCTCATCCTGCTCAGGTGCGACGATATAGGCAACCCTCGCAGCCCGAGGCCCGGCGCGGCGCAGAACGCCTCACATTCGTTACAAATTACTTCCTTTTATTCCCCCGATGGCCGCCCGATGGCCGCTGTCATTAGCATACGCCCCGAGTGTGCGCGTCGCATAGCTTTGTCCCGCACAATGGAAGGGGCCCCGCGGCGTGACGGCGTGACGCGACGTGACGAGCGACGTGACGGCGCAACCCGCACCAAGATGGAACCACAACTGCACCGTAACTAAGCGGGCGCCTCGCCACCACCCCAACCCCAACCCCTTCCTCAGGCCGACGCCACTTGTCGCGTCGATACCAGTTTCAAGCGAGTGTGTTGTTGTTTTTTTGATTTTTTTGTTCGTGTTTCGTTTATTCCCCCCGGCAGCAGGTTTGTACAAGACCACGGACGGGCGGGACGGCCGAGGCTATGACTAATATTATTTCGTGAGTTTCACGCCACGCGCGCGGGCCGGACGTGGCGGGGCGGGGCCCACGGCATGTAGAGAGTCGCCCGCTCCCGCCGCTGACTGCCGAGGCCCCATCAGTGGCGCAATGACTTACGAACGGCTTCGGGAAAATCCCGAATGCCGCCATCGGCCACCGCCGGATCCGAATGACCACGCACTATAGTCGGCCGCGCCTCGCGGGTTCCTCACCTGCAAACAAAACGGAGGCGAGAAACGCAACCGTCAGTATGAGACCAAGCAGAGCGCGCGCTTCTACACGACCAAAAACGCCGCGCGCACACACTAACGCCCCAGCCCAGTAACCCCGTTCAGCCGCCCCTTTGGAGGCCTTGGGGGGGGGGGGGGGACTGCGTCATCTGATTAAGCCATTAAGCCGACGGACAATGTATAGCCCCCCCCCCTTTCCCCTCCCGGGTCTGGACGCGGCGCTCGCGGCGTGACCTCCCCGCGCCACCCCACACGCCCGACATATCGTTATCGCGCAACGCCGACGACGAGCACTTCTTGGCCTTGGCCGGGACCTGGAATCGGTAGCGAGCCAGCGATAATCCTGCGGCCGACGCATGGTCGGTGCCAACCGGCCCGCCACAATGGGGCCGCCGCCGAACCTCGGCGATAAGCCCCGGCCGGCCCCGGCCCATCCGTCCTCGACAAGCTCCCTATCAGGCAGGGCCTTGATTGCCCTGTTTGCTCGGGCAAAGCGTCCTCATCCTCCGCCTCCTCAAATTGAAACGCGAGGCCACGGAGCGTCTCGTTATCAGCAGCGGCCGGTGCAGCGGAGCAAGGCCGCGCCGCGTCTGGCCGACGACACCCGCGAGCAGCGGCACTCGCCTCCCCCAAAGCACCACCACGAGCTCCTCTGGGCCTCCGCCCACCGCGCCCTCCAGCCACGGGCTTAGCGGGCCCAATCACATCACCCTTTCCTTTCACTTTTCTTCCCGTCCCGGAGCAGATGAAGGACGAGCCGGAGCCGGCTCAGGCGGCGGGAGATGAGTGAGGACCGCTGTGTGTGTGTGTGTGTGTGTGTGTGTGAGCGCGTGTGTAGGCTCACCTGGCCGTGGCCCTGCCAGCGCCGGCCCGGCCCGCCGACCCAGCTAGACACGCGTTACATAACCTGACAGCAGCGCGCTGCCCGGCCATAGGCCCGGCCCAGCGGGTTGCAGAGCCGCGCAGCCACGGCAGAGCCACGGCATAGCCACGGCGCCCAGCCCACTGACTGCGAGTCACTGCCCGGCCCCGCCCGGCCTGCACGCCCAAGCCAAGCAAACCCATTTTGCTTTCGCTTATCATCCTTGTCGATTGGTCCAGCAGCAGCAGCAGCACCAGCAGCAGCAGCAGCAGCAGCAGCAGCCGCCGCGCCCAGCCCATTTTCAGCGAGGATTACTCCCCCCCCTCCATCACCGACATTCTATTCCGGATAATCTCCCTCTGTTCCTGGGAGAGACCACCACAGCAGCGGCAGCGCGGCACGGCGGGACAGGAGAGGTGGTGGTCAAAGTCCTCGCGCGCAGCTGCCACAGGACTTGCAGCGCCCATCGCGCCCAGAGGATCGCCGAAAGGGAAATCAAAGCAGTTGGATCCACCATCCACCGGCCGAGAGGCGATAGGGAGCGCCGCGGCGCCATCGCCGCCAACACATGCGGCCGTCACACGCCGCGGCCCGCGCTCGCGTGCGCGTCACTCACACACACGCGCACGCACAGACACGCACGCGTCATCAAGATTCACAACGTGGCCTGGCCACCGCCGTGTGGCCGCGCCTACTCGGAGGGTAGAGCGGTGTGGTGGGGCCACATGGATGGATGTCGTTCCGAGTGAGCAAGGTGGACTATCCATCGGGATCTCTGCAAATCGGGCGGAACAGCGCCGCGGTGGCGGTACTGGTGCGGTCGCCCAACTCCCTCCTCCAGGACGCAACCGTCGCGTCCGCGTCCACGGGCCGTGCGCTGTGCGGTCGCGAAAACAAGAGGATGAAAAGGAAGAAAGAGGGAAGGCAAAAGCTAAAAGGGAAGGAAGAAGACCTCCCACAAGCCCGCGCAGCGCCCCGCGCCGCCGAGAAACAAAATGATAGTTACTCGAGTCAATTAAGGGGAAAAGAAGAGGGAGGCGAGGGCGGGGGGGGCAGCCGCTCGCTACTAGGGAAGGGGGCATATCCCATGGGCATGGGCGAGCCATGGGCTCCTCCAAGCGTGGCCAATTGTGCTGACCTTCATGCTACGATAAGACCTGACTGGCTCTGCGCGCCGTGCCGGGCCCGCCGCCGCGCTGCTCGCTTTGGCGAAGCCTTTATCTCACTTTTTACTTTTTCCTTTCGGGCGTCATTGTTGTCATCGTCATTACAAGCATTACCCCCTTCCCTTCCATCCTCCCCCTCCCCCGCCCACCAGCAGCAGGTGAGCTATCGTTCTAGTCGCCCCCCCCCCCCTCTTTCCCTCCACGCCGGCCGCGGGAAAATTGCGCCGTGCTGCCTTAGCACTCGCCCTGCCCCGCGCGCCGCCGCCACCGCCGCCTCGAGGCGTGGAACTAAACTTTTGATGATGGTGGAGACGGGTGTCGTTTCCAGCGCGCCGCACCGCGCCCCGTCTGTTCCGCGGCGTTGCTCTGCTCAGCAGAAGCAGCAATATTTCTCTCCCCGGCCAGAGACAGGCGCGACAGGCAGAGCAGGCAGGGCCCGCGGACAGCTCTGCGTACGACGCAAACTTGTGCCCGTCCTCCAGCAGCACCAGCACCATGCTCTATGTCTCCTGGGAGGAAGGCAGCCCCTCTCTCGTCCTCAATGGCTACGCTTGGAGCTCCAGAGCCCGCCGACACGGCGAAGGGAAGACCATTGCATGCGGCTGAGGCTGTACTTACTCGGGGCCCCCGCACGGAGCCCCCCTGGAGGCTCTCCGGAGTTCCACGACGGGCCCCGCCGCCGACCACCGCCACGCCACGCCACGGCGCCCGCGGCGGCGCGGCTCCACGCTAGCGAAACTAACAACAATGGGACGTGATGGCGAGCGTGGCGAGCCGGCCGGCCAGAGCCGGGGCCGCCGGGGCAGTGGTGAGAGGGAGAGAGAAGGCCTTCATTACCAAGTGCAAGTGCAAGGCCGCCAAGCGGCAAGCCAGGAGGGGCCGGGGCCGGGAGGCGGGGGAGGCAAGCCGGCGAGCCCGACCCACGCCGCGCCGCGCCACTGCTCTTTGTTGCCGCGGAGGTATTTTATTATGCCATCCGGCCCGCGGGGCGCGGCGCACAGGAGGGGGGACCGGGGGGACCGGGGGGACACAGTTCCCAGACCACGCCCTGGCACACATGTGCGTGCCAGCAGAGCTCATCGGCTGCTGACATAACAG
>NW_026267457.1:308627-310407 GCF_000697945.3 Frankliniella occidentalis
TGTTGCGCAATAGGGAATGCCAAAGCTTCGTGTTGCGCAATAGGGAATGCCAAAGCGTCGTGTCTCGCACTTCCGATTGCTCTTTCTCTGTTCAAATACCTCCTTCGCGAACTGAAATCGTGTCCGGCCCCACTGACCAATCTGAAATGGGACTACCGAGTAGCATCGTTGTGCGCCAGGATGCTGGCGGCCAGCGAGCGCGCAGTGCTGGCAGGCCTCCTGCTCCACGGCGTCGCTCGCGGTCCGGTACGCGGGGCGCGGCAGAGGGACGAGCTCGGCGACGAGTCAGTAGCGAAAGTGAGGTTATGTCTGGTCGCGGGGGACATGGGGCGCGCCTCTCCGTCGTAAGCAGGCCGCCAACGCGAGCTGCCTCGCGCTGGCTTGGCGATTTCGCCGTTGCCCAAAGAGCCAGAGACTGGAGGCGCAGGCACCGACGCCCCGCGTCAGCGTACGCCACGTCCACAAGGCGTGCGCGGCGTGGAAGGCGCACCTCCCGGGCTGGTCGCCTGCCTGCGCGCTGGTGTCGCTCCCCTTCGCCATCATCATCGCCCTCCTCCAGTGAGTCCTTCTCCAGCTCGCTTTCCAGTGAAAGGGTATGCGAGCGACCTCGCTCCTCGTCCTGGAGTGAGTCCCGAGTCAGCTCGTTGTCACGCAGGCCGCGAGCCACAACTCACCGCTGCGGTGACCGGGGCTCGGAGGTTGAGCGCTCGCGCTCGCCTCTACTTCGCCACCGCGAAGATCGCGGCCGGGCAAGAGCGCGTTACCCAGACTCGGTCTCGAGGAGGCTTGGGCCTGAGCGGAGCTATGCTCGCAGACGCAGCCCCTCCATGGCGTCCACCACGCGCACGGCACGGGGGCCGCGCCACTCAGAGCAGCCAGGCTTGAGCATGTGTGTGCAAAGCACGGGCGAGGCGGCGACGCCGCCAGCCGCAGCAGGTTCATTGCCTGTCGTGGCTGTGCCAGTCGCGGGCAGACCCGGGCATGCCCAATACTTGCCAGTGCATTGCACGAGTGGATCGGCGCCGAATGTGCCGAATGACGCGGCTGTACCGTTTGCGACAGCCCGCGGCGAGCGTGTCCACGCTCGAGCCTCGGGTGAGGGGCAAGCCGACCTGATGAGGGGTGCGGAGCAGTACTGTAGGCTGGACAAGTTTTCTGGTCAGGTAGACTACAACTTGTACCGAGCTCAATTCTTGCATTACGCTTGGTTGATGCGCTGGGACGACGCAGAGAAGGGCAGCCAGCTGACCCTCCTGCTCTCCGATAGAGCGCTCGAGGCGTTGCGGTTTTTGAAACCAGAACAAATGCAAGACTTTGCTGCGCTCGACCGCGCCCTGCAGAGACGTTTCGGCGTAGTGATCGATGCCAACGAATGCAGGGCGCGCCTCAAGTGTCTGAAGCTTAGCGCAGGCCAGACACTGGAAGCTTATGCATCAGAAATAGAGGACACAGTCCGTGGCGCGTACGGGGAATACCCAGAGCACCTTAAGCAGGGCATGATGGTGACCGCCTTCATTGAAGGGCTGACTGACGCCACTATGGCCCTCATGCTAGTGAAGGAGAGTCACACGACTTTGGACGCGGTGCTGCACTCAGCGCGCGTCCAGCCCCCGCAGCTGCTTGACAGGGCGACCACGACACCGAGTGTCAACGTCGCCGTCGTGCAGGGCACCGAGAGGGAGTCGGTCGAGGCCTCCTACGAGAGCCCGAGGTGCGCGATAGCAGCTGCTGCTCTTGTTCACCATGGCGACGGTGATCGCGCCCGCTCGAGGACGGGTCG
>NW_026267457.1:312560-317023 GCF_000697945.3 Frankliniella occidentalis
TCGTGTTGCGCAATAGGGAATGCCAAAGCTTCGTGTTGCGCAATAGGGAATGCCAAAGCGTCGTGTCTCGCACTTCCGATCGCTCTTTCTCTGTTCAAATACCTCCTTCGCGAGCTGAAATCGTGTCCGGCCCTACTGACCAAGCTGAAATGGGACTACCGAGTAGCATCGTTGTGCGCCAGGATGCTGGCGGCCAGCGAGCGCGCAGTGCTGGCAGGCCTCCTGCTCCACGGCGTCGCTCGCGGTCCGGTACGCGGGGCGCGGCAGAGGGACGAGCTCGGCGACGAGTCAGTAGCGAAAGTGAGGTTATGTCTGGTCGCGGGGGACATGGGGCGCGCCTCTCCGTCGTGAGCAGGCCGCCAACGCGAGCTGCCTCGCGCTGGCTTGGCGATTTCGCCGTTGCCCAAAGGGCCAGAGACTGGAGGCGCAGGCACCGACGCTCCGCGTCAGCGTACGCCACGTCCACAAGGCGTGCGCGGCGTGGAAGGCGCACCTCCTGGGCTGGTCGCCTGCCTGCGCGCTGGCGTCGCTCCCCTTCGCCATCATCATCGCCCTCCTCCAGCGAGTCCTTCTCCCGCTCGCTTTCCAGTGAAAGGGTATGCGAGCGACCTAGCTCCTCGTCCTGGAGTGAGTCCCGAGTCAGCTCGTTGTCACGCAGGCCGCGAGCCACAACTCGCCGCTGCGGTGACCGGGACTCGGAGGTTGAGCGCTCGCGCTCGCCTCTACTTCGCCACCGCGAAGATCGCGGCCGGGCACGAGCGCGTTACTCAGACTCGAGGAGGCTTGGTCCTGAGCGGAGCGATGCTCGCAGACGAGCCTGCTCCCGCAGCCCCTCCATGGCGTCCACCACGCGCACGGCACGGAGGCCGCGCCACTCAGAGCAACCATGCTTGAGCGGGTGTGTGCAAAGCACGGGCGAGGCGGCGACGCCGCCAGCCGCAGCAGGTTCATTGCCTGTCGTGGCTGTGCCAGTCGCGGGCAGACCCGGGCATGCCCAATACTTGCAAGTGCATTGCACGAGTGGATCGGCGCCGAATGTACCGAATGACGCAGCTGTACCGTTTGCGACAGCCCGCGGCGGGCGTGTCCACGCTCGAGCCCCGGGTGAGCGGCAAGCCGACCTGATGAGGGGCGCGGAGCAGTACTGTAGGCTGGACAAGTTTTCTGGTCAGGTAGACTACAACTTGTACCGAACTCAATTCTTGCATTACGCTTGGTTGATGCGCTGGGACGACGCAGAGAAGGGCAGCCAGCTGACCCTGCTGCTCTCCGATAGAGCGCTCGAGGCGTTGCGGTTTTTGAAACCAGAACAAATGCAAGACTTTGCTGCGCTCGACCGCGCCCTGCAGAGACGTTTCGGCGTAGTGATAGATGCCAACGAATGCAGGGCGCGCCTCAAGTGTCTGAAGCTTAGCGCAGGCCAGACACTGGAAGCTTATGCATCAGAAATAGAGGACACAGTCCGTGGCGCGTACGGGGATTACCCAGAGCACCTTAAGCAGGGCATGATGGTGACCGCCTTCATTGAAGGGCTGACTGACGCCACTATGGCCCTCATGCTGGTGAAGGAGAGTCACACGACTTTGGACGCGGTGCTGCATTCAGCGCGCGTCCAGCCCCCGCAGCTGCTTGACAGGGCGACCACGACACCGAGTGTCAACGTCGCCGTCGTGCAGGGCACCGAGAGGGAGTCGGTTGAGGCCTCCTACGAGAGCCCGAGGTGCGCGATAGCAGCTGCTGCTCTTGTTCACCATGGCGACGGTGATCGCGCCCGCTCGAGGACGGGTCGAGTGGCTGAGCGGTGCCGCCGTCGGCGCCGCGTCCCGAGCAAGGCCAAAAGTGGAGGCGAGTGGTGGAAGGCCGCCACTTGCCATCTCTGCCACGAGGAGGGGCACCTTAAACATTGGTGTGAGAAGCTCGGAGGGGATAAGAGGAGGTGCGAGTAGTTAGTGAAACTTTGGTATACCCAGGGCTACCAAAACGAGCCCGCACCTCTAGTTTTAGTCATTCCGTCGAGTCGATTTTCAGACTATCTGACCCTTATTGACCCCAAATTACTTGCCCTGGCCTGCTACGAGGATCACTCACTCTGGGCGAAAGGCATCCACCTGTCTTTACTTCTGGCCTACAAAGCGGCGCTTTGGTGTAGCCACGGACGTGAACACCTTCAGGGCGCGGCCTGAGGCATGAGAATACCCAGGCACTGGAGACCCATGCGACCGAGGTGCACAACGTGGTCCGGGGTGCCTTCCCAGGGTACCCGAACCCGAGCACCTCCCGCAGCACTAGATGGTAATCGCGTTCATTTAGGGCCGCACGAACTCAGTGTTGGCGTTCTTTCTGGTGAGGGAGAACCACCGTACCCTTGATTCGGTGCTGCAGTCGGCCTGCGTCCTGCTGCCGCAAGCATCAGAAAAATCTAGCACCAACTAGACAAATGGGTTGCTTGGCGGCCGGGAAGGATCGGGAAAGCTGGCTCGAGGGGCACAGAGACAGTGCCCGTCCTTTCCCCTTTTTTTTCACAAATAGTTTGTGAAGGACCAGCTCGGAAGGCCGGAGCTGCAACCTGTTCAGGCAAACTGAAATCCATTCAGAATTATGTAAGGACAAAAGTAGACCGATAAAAGCTCGCAGAATCTGCGTTGCCCTTTCGAGTCGAGTCCTCACTGAGTTACCCAATATGTTAGTCCCAACTCAACCATTCTTACCAACTTGAAAGTCGAACAGCGGTTTTCAACGGTTTGCCAGCTGGAAATAGGCTGAAGAATGGGGGGCGAGAAGCTGGGTTGAGTCTCTCAAAAGTACTCGTTGCGCAAACCCTTTTCCTTCCCCGTGGGGAGTTTGACTGCAGCTGCTGCGTACCTGCCAGACGCGCGGGCCGCGCAGGCCGCCGTGGAAAGGCGAGACAAAAGGGCCTCCGTAGAAGCGAGTTTGCCTCGCGGGTCAGAAGGAGAGCCCAGTGCCCCGCACAGCTGACGAGCTGACAGGGGCACACAGGCGCCGGCGCCCGCCCGACCCCTCCGCCCCGCAGGGCGCGAGGGACTGCGGGTCCCGGTGCAAATCGTCTCGCTGAACGGTAAGGCCTTCGCGACATGCCTCGTGGCAGGGCGCCGCGGTGAACTCGCGACGGATGGAGGTGTGTGTGGAAAGACCGGCCGGGCACCTCCTCACACGCCCCCGCCGACGCGATGCAGTCACTTTCCTCCTTCCTGGTGAGTAGGATTGGTGCCGCCCAATCAACGATGGCTGGTCACGGTTCTACACCGCCTTCCGCTACCCCTTCAGACAGGATCGGTGCCGCCCAATCGAAGAAGGCTGGTCACGATTCACGGTCAGAAGTCTTCCCCCCTGGGCCCCGTTGACCCCGCTTTTCAGGCTGGTGCGGAAAAGCCACGCCAAGCTTTTCAGGCTAGTGCGGAAAAGCCGCGACAGGACCAGAGAATGCGGCAAGACGGAAGCTCGGGGTATCCCGGACATGGATGCGGTTTGTAGAGGGGGGCAGTTGCCCCACTTCTCGGGCGTCGTCGGAGGGTCGCTCCCCCGAGACGTTGTCATCCTCCCAATAGGTGCCGCGGGTGCAGCACGCGCAACGAGGGGTGCCGGTAGTTTCCGATGGTTCATGTGAACGCGGAGAGCTCGCGAGCTCTCCGCAACAAAGTAAAGCAGTGAGCCCCGTGGGGCCTGCATGGGGGGCGTCTGGTCGGGCGCCCCTGGTGATGAGGTTGAAAGTCCTCGAGAGATTCCCTAGCAAAACCCCCCTGTTTTCATCGGTTGTGATTGATTCAAGATCTATCTCACACATGTATGTGTGTGCGTGTAGTAGCACTAGCACGAATGGATTCGACAGTTAGTAAGAGCCTTCATCAGACCTGACTTGAAAAAGTCAGAGAGAGGAAGAAGTGGTTGTGTCAGAGAGTATGAGAAATTCAGATTCTGGAGTAATTACTTTGGAGTAATTACTTTTCTCATTTTCCTTTCTGTGGACTAAGGTCAAATTCAATTGGCTAAACAGAATGGGTACTTGTCTTAAACTGATCGAAGTATTCCCATGGCAGTTCTGATAGAGCAACGCGCGCACTACGCCCACAAAGTGAGTAACGCGCGCAGGCCATCGAACAAAAAGCCGGGTAATGGCGGTCCAGACGAGGTGCTCGTCAGCGACGCGCGCTCGTTGAGCTGCGTAGCGCGATACACGCACGCCAGGCGACATGCCCGAGGTGGCGGCGCCATACGCTGGGGTGCAGCGCCAGGCCGCGCTCGAACGAGTCGCCCGCGGCTACGCCCTGCGGCCGCACGACTGCTTGCGAGCTTTAACTGCATCGCGATGCAGAGTAGCAAACAACAGACGCACCGGGCCGCCCCGCGCCGAAGAAAGGGAACCGAATCAGTTAAGCCCCAAACTGCGCAGGCTGGGACACGGACACCTATCAAGAAATGATAGGCGCCGCGCTGCATGAGGGGGG
>NW_026267457.1:317093-325780 GCF_000697945.3 Frankliniella occidentalis
GCCGCGCGGCCCGGGGACCGGGCCGCACTCGGCGTGGCAGTTGAGTTTTGGCTGAGCTTGGAGACAGTCGTGTCCTCCCCGCTCCACACCGTTCCGCGCTTCGAATTGCTCTTGTCTCATAGACCAATAAATACCTGGTTATTGCTCAATCCTTGCTTTTCACTTGACCTCCTCTGCCTCCTGGTGCAACCGCAGTGCCTCTGGCCCGGTTCACAACAATATATATAATCCAGTCGTCGGCCAAGACGATGATGCGCCGCGCGTGTTATCAGCAGCGGCGATATCCGTAAAGGGGGTCAGTCAAGGACACGCGGTGGCGCAGCACACTGCACTCGCCCCCCGCCCATCACCGCTCCGCGCGGCTCGGCCCGGCCCGGGCCCACCCGGGCCCAACAGGTGGTCATCGAACCCGCGCGCCTCGCTTCGGCCCGATTCGACCTTGGAGGAGCTCGCCTCACTCGCTCGCTCGCGCGCGGCCGCGGCCAGCGCGGCGCGGAGACCCGACCGGCCGAGGTGGCCGACCACTGGCAGCAACAAGATGACGCCCCCTCCCCCTCCAAAACACACGCGGAGCGAGCGAGACAGAGCATGCGAGATATTTATAAACCTCGCCGACCGCGGCGCCGCCATCGCGGCCGCCGGGGTAAGTGTTGCGCGGACCGCGGCGGCCGCGCCGAGCCCAGCCGTCGAAGCTTTCGATTTGGGTCGTTATCGCAATGCAGATGCTCGCGCCGGGCGCATCCATATGCATGCCTGTCTAGATACAACACACACACAACCTCGTCTGAGTTTTTTCCACCTAAGCTCCGCGAGGCCCCGCCCGGCCCCGCGCTCCGCCACTCACACCGGCGGCGCCCCCACCAGCTCGCCGCCCGGCCCCCAGCCCTCGGCCCCCCGGTCGCCGCCCATGACATTGGCAGGGGCAGCAAAAACCCGGGAGGCGAGAGGCGGGCGGGCCGGTCGGGTACTACTCGCGCCCGTATTGCGCAAGTCCCATAAAGTGAGAACCTCCTGCCGCCCCCGCCCCTCGTCCTGCTGCTGCTGCTGCTGGGTGCGGCGACCCGGACACACCGCCGCAGCCCGCCCGCGCGCCCCTGCACTCAGCGCCCCCACCTCCCCCTCCCACCGGGCGGAAGACAAAATAACATAATAAGGAGGGAGGGGCAGCAATGCACGCCGAGGGGGAGAGAAGGGAAAGGGGGGCCGGGGAGTCCCGAAACACTGACCCACTTAGCGCAGGAAGGACGCGGACGCACACACACACGTCCCTGGGGGGACCAGCAAGGGCCCGGCGGGCGGCGGCGGCGTCGGCGCGCAGAGTGGCGTGCTAATCAGAGGAGAGACACAAGTCAGATAGATAGTGTAACGGGCACCACCTCATCCTTATCATGAAGACGTGGGCGAAGCGGCCACGACAAGCCGCAGGCAGGCGCAACAATAGAAAGTGGCTCCGTGGCCTGCGTATACTACTTTTTATTGCAGTTACCACTTTACTTTCCGCGCCGGTTCATTCTCTGTGCGGATAGTGGAGCGCTCACTCCCCCTGCTGCTAGCATACAATCACACGGCAACAGGTGCAGCAGCGGGCGCGGCGGCGCACCTGTCGCGGGGGAGAGACCGCCGCCGCCGCGCCTTGTCCAAGAAACACGAGACCAGGAGGAGGAGAAGTTGCTCCCCCCGAAAACGCGAAAACCACCCCGTCACTGTGGGTGCGAGAGAGACGCGCGGCCCGCGGCCAGAGGCCAGGTGGTGGACGGCGGCGTCCACTTGTCATCCTAATGAGCAGCAGCCCACCCGCTTGCGAACCTTGCCCGCGCTGCCCGCGCACGGGTGAACTTCCGCGAAAAAACAGGAAAAAGATATGAAGGGGGGAGTTATTAGGTACATTCGGCCGGATGACGCCAACAGTGGGAATCGAACCCGGGGTGGTGGTGGCCGAGCCACCCGACCCCCGCTGCTGACGCCGAGGCCCGCGTCCTGCCCCGTGGCCGGTCCCAGGCCTCGCCGCTTCCCAGGAGGAGCGCCATGCAGAGCGTCTCTTCTTGCGCCGAATCGGCAGCCTCGACAAAAAATAAATAAAACACTGTCCAAGTCCGCCGGCCCGGCCAGCCAGGGAGGGCTCTGCCCCACGCGCTTCTTGCGAACCAAAGCGCAGCAGGACGAGACCAGCACGGACGGACAGACTACAGCAGCGCGAAGGAGGCGGGCGGGGGAGACCCCCAGGAGGCAGGCGACTCTGGGCAGGGCAGGTCCACGATGAGGAAACGCACGCACGCGCGCGCCCTTCCCAGAAGTGATAACGAGGCCCTCGAGGAGCGCGAGCTCAGGCAGCAGGCGGACCCGGTGGACCTACGGGGAACAGCAGGGCAGCCGATGTTGCCGATGCGGCTTAGCCCTACCCACGGGCTCGGGTCGGCCCGGGACCACCCCCTACGAGGGCGTGGCGACGGGTGGCGTCCCGTTCAAGGTCCTGCGGCTCCCTAGTTTAATTAAGATAGCGACACCACCTGCCGGAGGGAGGGCGAGGCCGGCCGAGCTAAACATTCATTATGATGACGCAGGACAGCGACGTCCGGGATCCGCCGCCGCGGCAGCCGCGCACCCGGAGCGCGCGAGGCAGGCGTCGTCACCAGCACCACCCCGTGCCCAGCCCAGCGCGCCCAGGGCGACAGGGATGCGGGCGGAGCGAGCGCACCCGCAGGCCCGCCCCGCGAGCCAGGACAGCCGCGTGCGCGGAAGGACACGCCACGCGGCGGGCGCTTCGCCGAAGCCCCCGGTCCAGTCCCCCCGGGCTGACGCTGCTGCTGCCCACCAGGCAGGCGGCCGACATTCCCAGACGCGGTCCTGAACGGCAACCCGATCAATCACGCGCTGCCAGAAACAAAAGGCTAATCCAATCCGGTGGTGCGGGACGCGAGAGGACAGGACAGGACGACAGGGGGGCGGATCCGAGAGGGGGATCCCGACCCATCCGGCCGGACTGGCAGCAGCGGGCGCTTCGCGGAAACCGGACGGACAGAATCCCGAACAACATTTTTATGGCGTCCCATCAGGGCCTCTGGAATAAAGCGAGCACAGCATCTGCTCCGTCCGGCGCGGCCGGCCCCGCCCCGCCGCCCGCAGGCGGGGGTGACTTTGAGGAGAGGACGCGGGGCGCGCAAGGGCCCAAGTGACGCGCGCCCGTATCATCGTGGGCCCGCCACGCCCCGCCACGCTGACAAAAAACACAGGCAAGGACACCGGAAGGCCCGGTAGCTGCGGGCACAAGTCATTGGCAATCGGCGCGAAACGACACACGCCGCCGCGTCAAGGCGACGCACCGCGACGCCGCGCCACGCCGCGCCACGCCGCGCCACGCCCAGGCGAGGGCGCCAGCAGCGGCGGCGGGGCGGGGCCTTCACACTGATCCTGCGTCGGGCGCAGGAGAGAAATGGAAGGCGAGGAGGAGGAACGGGGGGAGGAAGAAGGAGGAGGAAAATTCCGCCCATTATTTTCTCATCCCCGCGCGACGACCAAGACATTCGCGTGCGAAGGCAGCGCAGAAAAAGTGCACACGCCGCGGACGTCAGCGTTCCAGCTACGCCACGCAACGCCACGCCTCACCACACATGCACCAGCAGCAGCAGCAGCAGCAGCACGCGGCCGGCGAGGCCAGGGCTGCGCGGCTAGGGCTGTGCGAGCCGGACACGCACGCGAGCACCGCGGGGAACAGCTTGAGTGCCTGCGTGTGCAGCCCAGAGACATGTGTCTGGTGCTGGTGCAGCCCGTGCTCCGCGACTGCACACCCCTAGCCAAGGAGCAGGCAATAAGCCCTCCATGGGAATCCCAATCCCAGGCCCCCCTCCCTCCTCCCTGGCCCAGTCAACACGAGATAGGACGCGGCCATCCCTGCGCACCAGTGCCAAGCACAGGCGGGGCCGAGGCCGGGCCACCCGGCCGGACGAGCGGGGAGGGAGGCAGGGAGGGAAAGAAGGATGAGCTGCTCCATCCCGCACCGCACCCCGCCCGCAGCACCACCAAGGCCGTGGCCGAGACCAGGAAGCGCTGCGCTGGCTCAACAGGTGGCGGCCGTGGCGGGCCGGCGCAAGGGGTCCCCAGGCCCAGGCGCGCGGGCCGCTGCTGCAGCGCCTCGGCCACGACCCCAATCGACTGACTCTGCGCGACAAGTGCGCGGCGAGGCGATCGGGTCAAGGACGGAGGCGGCCGCCACCCACCGCGGCGGCCCGGCCCGCTCCAGGACGCCCCCTCGGCCCCGCCGCTGCGCCTCCCGAGGGTGCCGTGCGCCCCCCCAATCCACTCACTCGACCCGGCCGTAAACAAAAAGCCGAGGCCCTCCGGGACGCAAGCGGAGCGGGGCCGAGCCGGACGGGCCGGAGACGGGCCTAAGTGATCGAGTGAGACAGCCTCATCCCATTTCACGGCCGTCCTTCTCCTCCGCGCAGCCCTTGTCGCTGTTCATCTTCCTCCCTCTCCCACACGGTGTGACCGGAGAGTACCACGTGACCAACGCTCCCATGACGCAACGCCACCGGCCGTCGTCGCCCTCGTTTGCGCGTTACGCAGAGCAGCTTCGTTTTTATTGTCGAGTATTATCATCATTATTTTCAGGTCGCGCAAGTTGATGGAAAAGTTTCGGGGCGATACCACGACGGGCTCCCCACACGGCGTAGAAAGAGAGAGTCCGATACCCGTGCCAGAGTGTCACTCTAGACGGGGGCCATGGCTGGCTGGCGCTTTATCAACGGCAGGGCTCCGAAAACAACCTTCAACCCGCAGAGAGCGAGAAAGAAAAAGTGGAAACTTTTCGGTGATTCCGCCGCGGGGGGATCCGAACCTCGGTCAAAACGTCAAAACGCACCCCCCTTGCCCACGCACCAACGTCACCACCCCACGCACACGCACGCCCCCGCCCTCCCGCGTGAATGGGGTGGAAATCACCCCCTCAAAGGGGTGCTGGAGAATGGGCGGGTAATTACGAACCAATCTGGTCGCGATACAGGCAGGGCACGGTGAGGTCACCGCCGCCGGGCCCCCACACCCAACCACCACCACCACCGTGCGTGCAACATGACGCAGGTCACGGGGAGAAATTCGAATAAAGGGGGGAGGGGAGGGGGGACAAAATGAGGAAAGAAAAATGCACGGAGCGATAACCCACATCGAGAGGGCGAGCGCGGGTGGTGGTGGAGGGGGGTGGGGGAGAGCGCGCAATGCTTTGTGTAGAGCGCGCGACGTAAGATAGCAAACAGCCAGGCCGGCCCGGTGGGGGAGTAATCACCCGGCCGGCGCACGGGAGGAAAGAACACCTCGGCTGGGCTCCGCCACGCCCCGCCACGCCCCGCAGGAGGGAGGGCGCTCGCCGAGGCATCCCGTATCAGGACGGCTGACGGCGCGGCACCCCTTGAACCCGCCGCCGCCATTGCAAGGGAGATAACCATTACAATAACGTGTTCAACAAACACCATGGGCCGAGGCCGTCGTCGCGCTGCGACCCCGCCGCCGCCGCCGTCCTCTTCTTCTTGGCTCGCGACCTCCCCCCCATGACCCCTTGGCTCGCGACCACCACCTCCACGACCCCACCACACCCCCACCGAGTCACGCGCCGCCGCCCGCGCAGGTGTCGCGCTGTCGCCCTCACCCTTCCTCGGGATTGAGACAAATCGCGAACAATAAGAAACCCTCTGCCCCGTCTCGTATACTACAGTTTCGTCGTTTCGACCAGCAAGACAAGCCCGGCCGGCGACAGGGCAGCTCAGCGTAAGCCGATCGAGCGATTGACGACGACGATGAGCAAGCACAAGTAAACATGGAAGAGAAAGGAAAAGCACCTGCCCTGCCAGCCAGTCCGGGTGCGGCGGCGGGTGGGGCCCGGGGAGGGGCTCGGGGTGGGCCGGGCAGCGCGAGCATCCCTTTCGCCGGGGCGGGACTGACCCATATCCCAGCGACTCTCTCTCTCTCTGCCCGTCTGCCACACCCTTTTGCCCTACGCTCACGCCATCACGTAGGGGATGCTTCTCCGAATGGGTAAAAGGCCTCCCCGAACTCGGACTGCCGGCGGAAATCCCGCCTCCGCCCTTGTAATCCAGCGCGGCGGCAGCTTCAACAGAATCGGCCGGTTCCGCGCTGCGCCTGGGGCGTGCCGGGCGGCGGTCCGTCAGCCCGACGCGGGCGGCCATGATCGGATCGAGTGCTGGCCGGGCGCGATTCACCGCGGGCTCCACCCCGCCACACCACCAGCCCCAAGATAAGCGTGATAACGCATAGTGATAGCAGCCACTAGGTCGCGGTTGGCGTTAAATAGGTCAGCGCCTATTCGCACGGCGCATCACGCGGGGGGCGCGCGGGGCCCTCGACGACGAGGGCCCTCCGCAGGGGCCCGGGCCCGTTCCGCCCCGTTCGGAGTGACGCAGGAGATCTTCTTTACCTGAGATGGACTCGCTGGTGTCGGAGCACTGGCTGGTGCCGTGGCCTGTGCCGAAGCCGGTGTTGCCCTGGGACAGCCCCTGCAGACCCTGCAGCCCTTGCAGCCGGTGGTGCATCATGAGGTTCTGCCGGGGCTGGGGGTTGCCCTGGAGGTCCAGGTCCCACAGCTCCAGGTCTACGTCGCCGATGTCAGAGGAGCCCAGCGAGTGCGAGGGGCTGATGACACCGCCGCCACTGTTGTTCATGTTGCCCATGCCGCCGCCCCCGAGGGGGTGGTGCCCCAGGCCGCCAAGACCCCCTAGTCCATGGTGGGAGGTGTTGGCGACGACCCCCAGCGAGCCGAGGGCGCCGAGCTGGCCCAGGGCGCCGAGGGGGCCGGACGAGGACGTCACCTCGGGGGACGACTCCGGGGCGCAGAGGCCGCCCGGCATCATGACCCCCATGCCCCCACGCATCAACCCGGTCATCATCATGTCACTTGAATCACTCGAAACACTGTCGTCACTCGCGTCACTTTCACAAGCCGGCGGCCAACTCCACGGTCATACTGACCGGCCGGGCCGAGGTGCACTAGACACGGAGGACACTAGAGAGTCACTCTCGTCACTGATCACACTGCCGCACGTCCACTAAGTCACTCGCGCACACAGACACACAACCAAACAGCGGGCCGAACTCCGTACCGACGGCACGAACGTGCGAACGCTACCAAGTCGACATGCGAACTGGCGACCGAGCCGGGCACCAACACGGCGCAGCCGAGAGGCAGGCCTACCGCCAAGGCTCGCCGGCTGCCCCGGCTCGGCTCCTCCGCCTCGGCCGCGGCAGCCCGCCACGCTCCGGCTGGACTCGGCCGCGCTCGGCTCGGCTCGACGCGCCGGTTCGGGACGCGATCGGGCCATTCGGGCGCGCACTCGGAGCAGCACTCGGGTGACGTCAGGGCTCCAACCTCTACTCCAACCTGTGGCTGTAAAGGCCGGCCCCGCGCGGCCCCAAGACTCGGCTCGGCTCCCCTGCACGGCCGCGCGCCCCGGCCCGGCTCGGCCGGGATCAGCTCGGCTCGTCACCACAACCCTCCTAAAGCCGACCCCAAGGCAGGTCTGTTGCTCGCCCTCCGTGCCCCGGCCCTTTGCCTGCACCACTGCACTCCTCACCCACATTTCCCCACAGCCATTTTTTCCGAGGGGGTTGATGCTGCGGCTCCCCCCTTCGGCTCGGGTTCAATAAACGACCCTGCGCATCCCCTCACTCACACACAGACACGCACACATATGCTGTCATCGAGGGGTGCAAATCGCAATGAAGAAGAATGCTGCCGAGAATGCGGCAGCAACGCACAGAGGGACTGCGAGTGTCACATTATAGAGACACTTTGAAATAATTCTCCACAAAGGAGATGAAGTGCTGGGCCGGGAGGTGCACCCGGTGGTGGTGGCGCAGCGCCAAGCCGATCGAAAAGCCGGACACGACGGGTCCACGACGACGACGACAACGACGGGGCGGACATCTGGGAAGGATAAACTCCGTTCCCTCGAAGGTGAAATCGCTTTACCCCAACGAGGAGGAGATCCTCCGCAGCATCAACCTCCCCGGAAAACCCCCAAACTCCTCGGCCGCGATATGAATTAGACATTGTCCTCCAGTGGACTTCCCAGCCAACCACGCTGAAACCCCTCGCCGGTTAGGGACGGCCCCTCCTGAGGTAGCCGGCACGCTACGCCCCTGCCTGCCCTGCCCTGCCCCCTGAGGGATCCGAGTCGAAGTGGGCGGGCCGCGCCACGCCGCGCCACGCGGGACACGCCGCGCCGCGCTCTATGCAGTCGCATTCAATGACTCACGCGGACTGCTCGGCCGCTCTCCACCTCCATAGTATACTCTAGTAGGCGACTAGACTCACCTGCAACAGAAGAAACAAACACCAAACTTAGACAAACAAACGCAACACAGAGAGGGCAAGACTCGCGCTACTGTACGCAACACCACCACATTAAGGGGGGACCTTTCGTAAAAACAAGTTGTCCGATTTTGATGAAATTTTATGTGGCCGTTCTGTACCACGTCCTGACTCTAAATATAAAATTTGGGCTCCCTGGCTCAAATACAAGCTGAGATATTTAACGTTAAAATTGTTAAAACACGGCCTTTTTGTCGAACTCTCCACGAGAGCGTATCGCTTGGATCAGTAATTTTATGTTGCCATGTGATAGAGGAAGGATGCCCGGAGGTGCAATGCCCAATCCCATCGTTGTCCAAAGCAAATAAAG
>NW_026267457.1:325830-327797 GCF_000697945.3 Frankliniella occidentalis
GTGAGCGCGTATGCCTCTAGTGCTGCGCCTAGCGGCGAACGGCGAAACAGAACTACCCCCACCGCCAGTACCTGGCGGCAGGAGGCCACTCGCCGCGCGGCCCGGGGACCGGACCGCGCTCGGCGTGGCAGTTGAGTTTTGGCTGAGCTTGGAGACAGTCGTGCCTCCCCGCTCCACACCGTTCCGCGCTACTAATTGATCTTGTCTCAAAGACCAATAAATACCTGGTTATTGCTCTATCCTTGCTTTTCACTTGACCTCCTCTGCCTCCTAGTGCAACCGCAGTGCCCCTGGCCCGGTTCATAACAGTATCGTGGGGCCGTGCTCGACCACCCTCCCAACGCTGTTGGAAGGGTGGTCGATCTGCTCACCGACTGCGTGTGGGTGGCGAGGTGGCGCTGACCGTCCTATATCCGGAGCAGACAGACAGACAGACAGACAGACAGCATTGGATGGGCGTTGGCATTTTCCTCCAGGAACGACCCCCTTGGGTGGAATTCCATTGAAATTCATCCCTGCCGCCACCGCTGAGATGACTGGTATCGCCTCCCCCGCACCGCCCCGCCCCGCCACACCCTCCGGACCGCGGGAGCCGCACCCCGGAATACCTCGTCAAAAACCCCCGATGGGGCGGCGGGTGGGGCGGCGGGGCCCGCAGCCAGCGCTGGCGGGTCAGGCGGGGACACATTAACACGTTGAGTCCCACGTGACCACACGCGTGGTCACAATAAGCTGTGTTTACCAACCGCCAACGCCTCGCCCTACTCCGCCCGTTACACCACGCCACCAGGCCAGCTTATAGAACTTCTGAGCTGCCCGTCTGTAACCGTCTGGAAGCGACCCAACACCAAAAACAAACCCACAACACAAATGTATTGCGTTTCCCCTCAATTAAGGAGAATCGCGCAAAACAAAAAAGGTACGAAAGCACTGCCTGCCCGGGGGGGGGGGGGCTGACTAAGAGAAGAAAAGTGTTTCGCAGAAATAATGAAGAACGGGGCATAATTGCGTTTAGTTCTCGGGTACATAATAATCCCCACGTTAATTAATTCATATTTTTAAACGAAGCAGGGATTTAAGCGTGCTTCGCCGCTGGTGGTTTGCCATGACCGCGACCAACGGACCGCTCGGGACGGCCCTTCCGTGTAGTTGAGCGAAACAGACCGGACAGGAAGAGAGATAGGGAAAGCGGAACTGAAGTGACAGGGGGGAAAAGTCGACCGGATAAAGTGCCCGTACGTTTGTGCGAGAGTGGGGTAGCGGGCGCAATTTCTTTTTGAACACGTGGGATGTGCAGGGCACCCCCATTAGGGAGGTGGAATCAGCAGAGCAAGCTCCGTGTCCCCCTGCCAGACCGTGCCAGACCCTTTTCCCTTTACTTTCCTACTGCTCCTTCTCACCGTATTATCCTCTCTCCTATTTTCATCTCTCCCTCTCCCTCTTCATCTCTCTCGCTCCCTCTCTCTCTCTCCCTCTCCCCCTCTCCCTCTCTACCTCTCCCTCTCCCTCTTCCTCTCTCTCGCTCCCTCTCTCTATCTCTCGCTCCCTCTCTCTATCTCTCTCTATCTCTCTCTCGCTCTCTCCCCCGCTCACTCTCTCGGTCCCCCGACCCAGCCTACCGCGCAATGCATGGCACAACGCAGGGAGTACGGAGTACGGGCAGCTTTCTTTATGGCGCATAAACTGCCCGTTTAGCCGGACCTGTCCCCACCCAGGCGATCGCCTTGCTTCCCATGCCCGCCGGGCGCGGTCAGGCGTGCGCCGCGCGAGCACTGCGCTGTCATGGGGCCGATGCCGTGCAGCCATGGGGACTTCATGGGGACCTCATCGGGACATGGGGACCTCATTGGGACCTCATAGGGACATGATGGAGACAGGCGCGCAGCACTCAGACATCAAAGTGAGCGTGACGCCGCATCTGATAGCGCTCGTCGTACAGCAATGTGACGGGAGCGGGGCGGGGCGGG
>NW_026267457.1:331355-333396 GCF_000697945.3 Frankliniella occidentalis
GGGCGGCCACTGCAGAACGCCCGCCACAAGTTGCGAAATGAGTTTCAATCCATCCCGCCAAAAGCGGGTGAGGCGAGGCTTGCAGGGCAGCAGGGCTGACTGTGAGCGTAGTATATACAATTCTCGCGCTCCCAAAACATTCCTGCGAATATCGCTGTATATAACGCCGCCCCCTTTGCACCCGGCTCGGGGGGGAATTTGTCACACCAAGCGCAACACGGTGACATGCATACAGTTTAACGTCAAACATTCCCCCGCTCAAACTTTTAGCGTGTTTCCTTGTTGTTGGGTTTTTTCTTTTACTGTTTCCATTCCGTTGCATTTCGCGCAGGAACGAGGGAGAGTGGCCTGGAGGTTATTACGTTAGCGCGATAAGCGACACGCACGGCTGCGCGCGCCCGCCCTTTAAGGCCAGGAAGTGACCGGGGGTCATTCGTGTGCCGCTAAGTGGGACGGGCCCTACAGCTGGGCCCCGGGCCCCGGGCCCCGCTATGAGGCTCGGACCCAGCTCGGGGCTCTGATTTGCATTCCGTTCCGTATTCTCAAAGCAAAGCGTTTCCCTCATTCTCTCTCTCTACCCGCCCTTCTCTCGTGCTGCGCTTCTGCCTGCTGCTGCGAGCGTTTGCACTCGAGCCAAGGGAAAGCAAACTATGGCCGCGATGGTAAGTGGCTCTGCTGCCAATGTGACGCAGTCGATTCGCCGCCCTGCTCTTCAAACATGCGAGGGGCGGCAATCACTGCTTTTGCCGTAACAACAGAGACGCAAGAGGAACTCCGAACGAAACGAGAAGGTGTGCAAGCGCCAGCAGTGCCAGTCGGTGAGCAGTTGATTTTTGTTGTTTCAACATTTTCACTACGGATCCGCGGCGTGGCTCAAACAGCGGGCCGCGCGCCGTGTTCGTTCGCACTCAATACGCGGTGCCGATGCTCAATCATTAGCCCCGCTCGCCCACGGCTCGTGCGGCCCCAGCTGACTGCACCACGCACGCGATGCGCGAGTGCCGTGCGGGCGGGCGGGTTGCGCTGCTGGGGTTCATCCAGGATGTACGCCTGTCATTCGCCGTTACGGACCTGCCACGGTCAGCCCGGAGGTGTGTGTGCAACGGGCGGGAGCGCGCTCCGCCTCGCTGCCAGCGCTGCTAGACGACTCGAAGCGAGGCGAACGGGAGGTTTGCTAGCCAGTGTAAGCAGCTCTCATAGCGCCCGATGGGTAGGCAACATGTTGCTTGCAGTGCATGCGTGCACTGCGGGTTGGCCTACCCCGAGTTTCGCAGGCGCCGAGCTTCCGAGATCTGCCGGGACATTTCCAGGGAGAACGGACGCAACTTTCTATGGACGTAACGCCAATCCCTCGGGTCGTCGTAGCGGGGCGCTGTGGGGTCAGAGAGACCGCAGTGACTCCTAGGTCCGAACAACGTGGGCGCAGCGAACTGGCGTTGGAGAGACAAAGTGACGGTCGCGTGTGACTTTGGTGACTGGCGCCCCGGCCTGCCCACAGGGCCCTGGGGGGGCACGACGTAACCACGCCACAGCGCCGAGCCGCCCGGGGCCGCCGCTGGCAGGGATTTGATTCCATTATCGAGGATCAGTATAGCCTGGCCGCATGGGGGAGGGTTACCCCCCGTCAAGTGGCACTTCCCCCGCGGCGTCACGCCGTTAGACGAAACGATCCGGGCCGGCTCCGTTACGGCTCCGTTACGCGGCGCTATCCCGCTGCCGTGTGGACACGTGAGTGGCCATGGCCTCGCCTCTACCACGCCCCGCCACGCCACGCCTCGCCACCTCCCGCGACACCCCGCACAAAGCTGGAGAACACCGCCGTCACGGCCGACCCCGTCGCTCCCGGCGCCGAGTGCGGGTGTAATGGGGTTGGAGTGGGCGCGGCGCGGCGCGGGGGGCCCACATGCTAAGGGCGTGCGCTTATGTACTCTGGCAGCGCTGTGCCGCGGACTGGACACGGTACACGGTAACGGCAGAGCAACCAGGGCGGGCTGGGGCCGGGCGGGGCGGAGCGCACATTCCAACTCATTTACGACTCCCG
>NW_026267457.1:338448-346920 GCF_000697945.3 Frankliniella occidentalis
CGCGGCGAGGGCGGAGGGGGCGGCGGGGGCTGCACGCGGGACCCGTACCATTCCTCCCCCAGCTAAATCTCTACCCCGTCCCTGCGCGAGTCGGGTGCGCCTGACAGACGCGACCTTCGCACTTCCCATGGGCCGTGGGCTGAGAGGAGTGAGCCATCGCAAACTTTTTCGCCTGGCAATTTGGCTCTTTCGGTCATTTCAAAGTCGACTGGGCACTCCCTGCCGTCACCGCCGAGGGATCTTCCGCAATGGTTGGCGGCACTTGCTCCGAAGCCGTGGCGCGAAACACTTCGGCCGTTTCCGCCAGTGCCGAGTGCGACCGAACGGCGGCCGAACGGCGGCCGAACGGCGGCCACCCCCGCACTCCCATCCCCGATCAATATCGCACCCACCCCTCCGGCCTGCGGCCGCCGCCCCGTCCAGTGCTCACCGGGGCCGCTCTGTTTTATCCGAGTCGTCGAAAGAGACGTCGCGAAGAAGAGACTCAGCTAGAAGAGTGCACGCGCCTGTCCGAGTGTCTCGTGCTGGGCTCGGCCCGGGGCGGCCCTGGGAGTGGAGTGGACTTCCCCGACGAGTAGTTGATCAGCGCCGCAGCGTCCGCGGCAGACTCCGCAAGCAGACGCGGGGGACACCGGGCCCGGTGATCGCGTCGGGAAAACTTATCTGCGATCCCCTACCTGGTGGAGTGACAAATGCGAACCTGTGCGACCTGTCCTCGACCCCGACAGTGAAGACCGCACCGTCGCACCGAGTCAGTGCAGTGCCGGCAGCAGAGAGCAGTTCAGACATGACCGTCTTTAACCTAACTTTCTGCTGCCTCCTAGCCGCACTGGTCCTATCAGCTGCCGCAGTGCCCGACAAAGTCGTATTTTCCTTCCCCGAATTTCCTTACAAGGAGACAAGTAAAAACGTAAGTATTCGAGACAACACCTTAATGGAATATTTTTGTCGTGTCCAGGACCGCCTCGGACTTACTCTCCTTTATTTTACTATTAATGTGTTCATCAATAGGAAATGGCCTTTCACGAGTACGAGTCGGCCTGTGAGCAGAGCCCGAGCTGCAGTCAGATGGTGTCAATCAGCAGAGTCCGCTGCGTCAGGGAGTGCGTCTCCCCCTCCTGCTACTCGGAGATCTACCAGTCCGACCAGGTAAGATCGACTAGACGTCTGTTTGAAATGCGACTCGGGTCCCGTCTCTCCTAACACATTTCTCATTACTTTTGCCCTGCAGTTGGAGGAGGGGGAGATCGACGTGCGTCTCAACTCGTTCAAGGGTTGCTTTGTTCAGCGGGTGCACCGGCAGCGGCCGTGACCGACGCCCACGACCAGGCGCGGCCCTGGGACTGGGGCCACGAAGCACTAAAGCACGAGTTCGTTTGACGTTACAGGGTTACACTGAGCTACATGCGCTAGCGCAGATGACATAAGCTTATTATTTGGTTTAAAGTGTCACGCGATGATTGAGATTGTGTCGTCGCGGACGACGCTATTTGTGATGATGAATCTGTTTGTTGTTATATATACTTATTGTTACATTAGTTGCTCGTCAATAGCTGATAACGCCGTGATAAGGAATGCGGTGCCAATAACGGTGCCAAACGTCCGGGCTTCCTCCTCGTTAGCTTAGTGTAGGGCCGCCGGGCCATGGCCAGGCCACTGCGGACATTCCTGATGTATGCACAAGTAATCCGGCAGGGTCGGGGAAGGGAAGGAGGCGATGGGTCGATGGCTGCCCGCTCGCTCTGCTCCGCTCTGCTCCGCTCCCTCCCCGCAAAGGAGGCACGTCGACCGGAAGACGGACAAAAAGTTCTAAGCAGGCTTGGGGAGCTTCCCCCGCAGGTCAAGCGGGCTCGAGGAGAACGACGCGGGCAGGGGGAAGAGAGAAGGTTCTGGGGCCGGTATTCGAACACGGGAACGAGCAGGCCTGCCTGATAGGATTACTTGCGAGTGCGGAGCTGGCCAAAATTCCATATTGAAATGAGGCCTTTCACGTACGTAATCTGTGCCGTTCGTTGGTAATTGGGTACTTAGAAATAAGATTATCTGTGATGAAAGTTAAGCGTCAGTATTATTTTGTCTGAACTTAAGAATTCTGTAGTTTTCGTGTGATGTGGAACAATGATACTTGATTTGTTGTGATGTATCAATTATAATAGTTTTAGAATAGGAAAACTTGCATCGTTTTGATTTGTTAATGTCAACCCGTGTGTGTACTGAATTAAATTTGGAAGACTTCCTACGGTAAAATTTGATTAAAATGTAAATAAGCAATAATTTCTTGATCACTGTTCAGTAGCTATCTCTTCGACAGTTTGATGTAGGCTGGTCGGAAGATTCGCCGTAACTCTTAGCAACTACAACATTTTAAAACAATGTTTCTAGAATGTTTCAATTACATATACTAAATACTGAGTTAAATGTTCCTTACCGCCTTTCCGATATCCCGTGCTATCACGCTGGCCTGGAACTGCTTATCCGCATTGACCAAAGCGGTTGCAATCTCGATGCATGTCTCAGTTAACATCGAACGCAACGGACGCCTGCAGCATTTTACCGATTAAATTATTATCATTATAATTGTTATAATTCACCAAATACCTCTTAAATATTACCGAGGTGTCGGCTGCGGGGGTTTTGTAGGAGCCAGCAAGCTCAGCCAGCGTAAAAGGAAAGCCAAGACTTCGATGCTCGCCTCGTCCATTGGGCCTTGTTTGAGTGTGAAGCTGACGAGTACGTGGTTCCAAGGCTGGTGGACGATCATTTCGCTCTGCGACAAGAGCTCCCTCAGCACTGTCCACACGGTGACTCCAAGAGCAGCCAGATCTTTGAACTGATTGAGAAATTGATTTACAGCACACTATATGTCAATAGATGATCAATTTGTACTGCCGTAGGAGTACCTTAATAGCCTTGTTTTGTAAAACGAAGTAGACCGATCTTAAAAATTTCTCGTTCTGTTCCAAGCTTACGAACGACTGCTCTTTAGGCTTTAGCACTTCTTGTAGCAGGAGAAGGCCTGCCTCGAAAACCTCGAGGTGCACACTGTTGACGGCTAAGAGAACAACTCCCATCTCCAATGTCTGCGGGCTCTGTACGACCTGAGAGTGGGAAAGCAGAAGGTCGCGAATTTCGATCAGGAAAGGCCGTCACTGTGTTGTGTAGCCACTAGTCACTTACTGGCACTTTGAGCAGAGCGTTGTCCTGCTCGAGCAGGCGTAGGAGATCCAGGGCAGCGGTGCAGGTCCGGGCGTCCTTGTACCTGGCGGCGAGCAGCAGGGCCTGCGCGAACCTCGTGTCGCTCAGCAGCGTCGTGTGCACTGCGGGACAAGCCAAAAGGCGCTCAGCCAGGTCAGCCCCCGGCGCGTAGGCACGCACAGCGCAGCTGCGCGTCGTAGCGGCTGGGTTGCCTACCTCGACGGGGCCCGGCGGGCGCCGTGCTTACCTCGCGGGTCGCTGCGGCATCGCGCGTCCTCCAGCAGCCTGCGGAGGATGAACATGGCGGCGGAGAGGTAGTGCGGCTCGGACCCCAGCCTCTGCCGGCCCAGGGCGCCGCCGAGGAGGTTGGCCACGCGCAGAACCATGTCCGCTGGCGGCGGCCGGAACACCTCGGCGGCGAGCCACACCAGGAGGCCGCAGCCCCCGTCCTGCCGCCCCGCCGGGTCCGGGCGGGAGGCCGAGCTCGACAGCACGACGGGCACGCGGACCCACAGCCCCGCGGACAGGTCGGCCGCCACGGTGCCGCTGGAGGCGGCCGCCTTGGCAAGGACACGCGCCGCTCGCTGCGCGGCCTCCGGGACGCCGTCACACACCACGTCCTGCGAACAGGACCGGCCGGCATGAGGATGCCGTGGGGAGGGGGCTGACCAGCTGCGAAGGCCGTACCAGCAAAGGGTGCACCGCGGCGGGGTGGGCCGCGACGAGCTCCAGCATGGGCGCCACGTTGGAGGGCGCGTCGCCGTCGCGAAGCCACAGCTCGGCGACGGTCTTCTGGAGCTGGGGCGGCATGCCACTCCGCCCGTGGAATGCCCAGAACAGGACGGCGGGGTGGTGCGTGTAGGCGCGCTCCACGCTCTCGGTCTGCTCCAGCAGCGTCGCGAGCCTCGTGCCGGCCGCGCGGCTCTCGGCTGACGCCTCCTCCGCCATCAGACAGCTCACCTGTGCGAGAGGACCGCGATGAGCACCGACCCACCACACGCGGTTTATTGTAGAGTGAGTGCGGCACGCACCGAATACGAGACCCACGTCATCTTGAGGATGCTGACGGGCGTGCGGGCCGGGAGCGATTGGATGTAGGTTGGCAGGCCACAAGCGAGGGCAAGCATCTCCTCCCTGTCGCAGTCGCTGCATCGGCGTGAGTTCTGAACGGTCAGTTGACTGCAAGTTTTGGTGCTATTTAATGTGGAGGGGTGGCTTCTACCTGTCAGCTAGGAAGCGGAAGTAGGCGAGCATCAGGACGAGGAGTTGAGCCGCGGCGGGCGGCCCAGCGGAGGGCAGCGGTGGCGTGTAGGAATGCATCTCCAGAATGTTGGGCCACTCGCAGTTGTTGAGTGGGAGGACGGATTTAGCTGTGTCCAAGAAGGAGGCCAGATCCTCTGCGCCGCCCTCCCACCAGGAGCCGGCGTCGAGGAGATCGTGCGCCAGGTGCGCCAGCACGCCGAAGAGCAGGCGCAAGGGGGCGCCGTAGCTTGGACTGGATAAAGGAAAAGGAAACTTGTACTGTGGTAGCCGCACATTGCCACTGGGCATGGCGCTTGTACGTACTCGACTCGGTGCAGCGTGGGCAGCAGCCACAGGAAGTTTTCGCAGACCAGCCTGTCAGATAATGCCACCGGGTCCTTGCCCTTCGACAAGCTGGTCTGCAGGGAGTCCAGCAACACACCGACAAGCGCGGGCAGGCCGGCAAGGACATCCTCCTCGCTGCCCTGGAGGCACAACTAAGATTACCCGGGCAAAAGCGCAACGCAAACGATACAAGTGGAAGTGGACACCTCCCCTCTCCTCACCGCAGCAGCCTCCGGCCCCAAGCTCTCCTTGATGGCGGCGGTCGCCTCCCTCATGACCAGAGGCAGGCACTTCTCCAGCACAGCCTCCTGCACCTCGTCCTCCAGGCTCTCCAAGACGAGCAGGGCGTCGTCCTCGCGGCCCAGTGTCTCCTCGCAGGCGACCCGCGCACTGGAACATGGAGCTCCTTCAGTATGGGGAAATGGAGCGCCCGGGCTCGCCGCTCGCCTCACTCACCCTATGATGTGCGTCAAGAGCGACAGCACGCATTCACAGGCCATGCTTCTTAGCTGCTCCTCGTCTTCGTCATCGTCCTTGCGCGGCGCTTCCTCGGCCGACTCCTCCAGGAGGCGATGCAGGCAGGCGAGAGCCGCTCGCACGCACGACGCGATAGAGGCCGCAAGGCTGTAAGGGTCACCAGGTTCGGCTCCAACGACGACAAGGTTTATAAGGCCACACAGAGTGTGCGCCGCGGCCAAGGTTGTCGCCGCGGAGGTGGAGTCCTTGAGCCCCGCCTCCAGGACGAGGCGCAGCGTGGAGAGCATACCCATAGGTGTGCACAAACCGGACACGCCCCCTCTTCGCCGCACATTCAAAGATTTCCACCTGGAAGAACCGATAGGTAGGATGGATGAACAACGGGCCACCGGATACACCGCCCGACATTCGGCACTCGCTTACCTGAGGAGCAGCGTGGACAGGAGGCCCAGGATGGCGCGCAGTGCTGACTCGCAATCCGTGGAGGAGCCCACCATGAGCCCCAGGAAGTGCACGCGGCGTTGCAACGCCTCGGCGGCGAGGACGGCGTGGCCCTCCTGCAGCATCTTGTCCGAATCGGACAGTAGCTCCAGGACGGAAGTGAGGCGCCTGCCGGAGATAGGTGCAAGGTGAAGAAACAGTTCTACCGTGTTGCCCTTGCATAGCTCTCGTGGGCCGCAACATTTTGGAGTGATTCTACCCAGGTTGACTTACTCCAACAGTGGCCAAGAATTTGTGGTCATGGCGTCACACAAAAAGCCCACCATGTCTTCCTCCAACATAAACTCTCTCAAAGGACATCGGTGTGACAGAGACTCGGACCGCAAGCAGGATTCCAGTGCATCTGCCGCAGACAGCTATACGTGGAAAATCAAAAATCATCACAAATCAACTTCCTCGTGGAGTCTTTAAGTATGGTCCAACCCTCCACGCTCTTGTGTGGGTTTGAATTTTGACATATGATTTTGATGTGTCTATCTCACCTGTCTATCAGCGCATCTGGATCTTAAGAGCTTTTTCATTTCAAACAACGCGTCCTGACTTAGCCCTGCGATTCGTTTCAGTAGATCTTGATCCATTTTGCTTGAGGTTTGTTTTTCATCAATAACGCAATAACACGTCCATGTGTAACGTCCACTTTTCTAACTGTAGTCATTTGGCAAATGCAGTTTCCGTTTGGAGCTGGAGCCACAGCCACACGGACACGGAATCGAAGGCGAACTCTCGAAGTCGTAAAGAGAGGTCGAATGACGTCGTAACCATGTTGTGTTTGCATTTATCTTTCACACCCCTTTTTGAGCTTAAAAACACGAATATTTTGAATCTGACAAAGGAGCCTCTACTCTGTTGTTGACTATCGTGTAATTAGGACATTATTATATGGAAAATGGTAAACCCAACTCAAACTACCTCTTTGTTTTACGAAAATTGCTACTTTAAGGTTGTGGTTGTTAAGTCTTGTCAGTACACAGATTATAGACTCAAGTTATCTTTTCGGCCTCAGTACCCTTGCACTCTCTTATCTCTCTGTCCTTTTTCTTTTTTTCCTCATAATGTGCCCATTCAATTTTGTGGCTGCATGATAAGGTTCTTGTTGCGTAAGATAAAACAGTAATGAATGCCGAGTGAAACCGAGTGATTTAATTTTGTATATTTCTTGAACCAGGCGAAAAAAATGAACTGGCAAGTCCTTTGGTGGATTATTAGTACACTTTGCATACCAGTGTCAGTGCCATTGATCACAATGCAGTTGTACAAACATTATCGCTTGCGAATTCTAAAGGGAAAGCTTAAAGGCAAGGTGAGTAAGTTTCCTTTGCAGTCATTATACTGAGCACATCTAATTTTTTTAATGACTTTCACACACTTAACAGGTCGTATTGATAACTGGTGCAAGTTCAGGAATTGGTGAGGCATTGGCTCATCAATTTTACCAGGCAGGCTGCAAAATCATTCTTACTGCGCGAAGACAAAAGGAACTGGAAAGAGTTCGAGATGATCTTTTACGAGCTCATACTTCTGTCAGTCATTTTCTACTTTCCAACCCCTTGTTTTTTCTTTGCATTAGATGACATTCCAAATAATTTTTGTTAAAATTTTAGGTGGCTCCAGCACATCAACCAGTTGTAATTACCCTTGATCTAGCCGATATTCCATCAATTCCATTAGCAGTTCAAAAAGCCATCTCAATTTTTGGTTCTATTGACATATTAATCAATAATGGTGGAATGAGCCAACGAGGTAGTGTTCAATCAACAAAACTTGAAGTGGATATGCAAGTCATGCAAGTTAATTACTTTGGTACAATAGCTCTTACCAAAGGTAAAGTCTAAGAATCATTTGTTTTACCAACATCTGCATAGGATATTATTTTTTTCCTCTGTTTTTATCGTTTGGATTGTAGTTTTAATTTTCCTCATTCTTGTAAAATTTTATAGAAGTTTTACCTTATATGATTCAACGTAAGGCCGGTCATATTGTAGCAGTGAGTAGCATACAAGGTCGTGTTGCCATACCTTTCAGGTAATATTTGAGTTCCCTATCTAATTGTTTTGTAGGATATGTATTCATTCCCTCTCCGATCTTAAAGGATGGAAATTTTCAGGTCAGCATATTCTGCATCAAAACATGCTTTACAGGCATTTTTTGACAGCATGCGCCCAGAAATTGCTCAACATAATGTGCATGTAACAGTCGTCAGTCCTGGATACGTGCAGACACAGCTTTCAATAAATGCTGTCACTGGAAGTGGTCAAAAGTATGGAGGTGTGTATGTACAGATATACTTCCCTTTATTCATATATTTCTTTTGCAAACTCCTCATTTTATGTTTTTTTTTATCTATCTTTAGTTATGGATGAGACAACTGCTGGAGGTTACCCACCAGAATATGTGGCCCAGCAAATATTAAACAGTGTTGTATTGCAAGAAAAGGAAGTTGTTATTGCAACTACTGGGCCTTGCCTTGCCATTTTACTGCGGTCTCTCAGCCCAAGTTTATACTTTTGGATCATGCAAAAAAGAGCCAACAAAATGTTAGCAGATGCCAAAAGCAAGAATAATGCTGCTGAAGCAAAAGTTGCTGGTAGCAATAAGAATGTAAGTGATGACAAAAAAGTCAAGTGAATTTAAATTTAGAAAACTTTCAGAAAAATTGTTACTTTTTATTAATGATTTTTTTGCTTGTGATAGTACATCAGTATTCAATAAAAA
>NW_026267458.1:0-3298 GCF_000697945.3 Frankliniella occidentalis
GGGGGGGGGGAGAGGTAAAGCCAGACAGAGAGAGAAGGGCCCGCGCCGAAAAAATAATCATCATAAAAGGAGATCCCCTGGAAATGGAAATAGAAACAGCGAAGTGTGCGCAATTTTGGCGGCTCCGTCAGCCCCACAGCGCCGCTCCTCATTCACAGCTTTGCCCTTCCCCTTGCCCGTCTGCCCTCTCTCTCTCTCTCTCTCTGTCTCTCTCTCTCTCTCTCTCTCTCTCTCTCTCTCTCTCTCTATCTCTCTTTCTCTCTTTCTCTCTTACTTCCGCCTCCTGCCTGCGCACCGCCGCCGCTCGAAAGAATTGGAATTAAACATGCGTGTGTCGCCCCTCCCACCGTCATATTTTTTTTCATCATTTTCCCTCTTTTTCTCTCTTTCCCGTCGTATTTGCAGTGAAGCTCTCCCGGCATGCGGTATGCCCCACAGCGCTGCCCCGGGGCGCCAAAGTTTCGCAACTTGTTGCGGATTGTAATATCTATTCCTTTTGCGGGCCGCCTCAGCCTCCTCCACCTTAGCGTCATAATCCACCGCAAAGCCAATCTGAGAACACCATAACCCCCGCCTACCTTTCACATTTTTTTCTCTCCCGCCCCTCTTGTCTGCAAGGATTTTTTTTATAAAAAGAGGAACGTGTACAACAAGGGCCTAACAGCCGACTTTGGCGCAGTTTCATGGTTAAACACAAGTATCTATTACAACTGGTACACGCGAAACAAGCATGTCACATTGAATTGAGATTAAGAAGAAAAAATGCTTGCCATGTCTTTTCTAGCAAGGATAAAAAAGTTATAGGAATCAAATGTGGCACATGCACTTGAGATGTATTTTGGGAGCAAAATAATTTGCCATGCTCCCGGTCCTTCCTAAAGCAGCAGCTCCTCCCACGCTTCCGAATATATTCTGTACCTACCATGCAAGGGGAGAGGGGGAGAGGAAGGAAGAGAGAGAGAGAGAGAGAGAGAGAGAGAGAGAGAGAGAGAGAGAGAGAGAGAGAGGGAAGGGAGAGAAGGAAGAGAGTGACATTTCTGATTGATTACCTTTTCTGGCTGAAAAGCGTCATTTTTTCTCTCTCTCTTCTCCAGCAGGCAAGATTTACATCTCACTCGCCCGCTAGAAGAAGAGACAGGCGCATGAGCGGGTAGTGAGAGAGCGCGTTTGCAAAGAGATGGAGAGTAGCGGCCGGAGAGAGAGAGAGAGAGAGAGAGAGAGAGAGAGAGAGAGAGAGAGAGAGAGTAAATGTGGGTGTGTGCGTGTCTATCAGTGTGTATGCGAGTGAGGTTCCTCTCCACACAATGGTGCCCGCGGATGCGCCCGCTCTCCTTGGACCGTTGTTGCGCTCCTCTCTTCGAGATATCGATAGTCATTCCTCGGCTGTCAACGAGCAGACAGGGAAGAGGGGGAGAAGGTGAAAAAGGAGGGGGGGGGCGGCATATATCACGCACAGGGAGTGGTGCACTGTGTTGATCACCTGATTTTATTTATTTATGGGGAAACTAAATATATTTTAGCGCAGTGGAAACATTACCGCAGATGGGAGTCGAAACGTCGTCTTTCGTTTGACGGGGCGGGGTCTCCACGTGTGCGGCTGTGTGTACTTACACGTGCACGCGTTTGTGGGCCCTGTCGAGCACGCGCTGTACATGCACAAGGAGTACATAAAGCATGCGAATAAAACTTTATTACACGTGTGTTATCATATTATGGCGGTCCTGAAGCAACCTATATAGAGTTTTCAAGCGAGGGGGTATTCACTTACGTAATACCGCCGCACACGGTATACCACCTCACCAGTGATCACTATCGGTATAACACTTACTGTACGTTAATACCTAATTATTGCAAAATATGGTATAAAATGGCGGAATTTAACATGGGATACCACGTAATTTAGCGTAATACCGAGTACTCTGTACAAGTTTTCCAGTAGTGAATCCCCCCGCGTTTTAAATCGGCCTAAACCCGCGAGTAGTTAGCCCCGGCGGGGTGACGCCTCCCCCTCTCCACCCCCGTGAGCACGGCATAACGCATTACGCTCAATTGCACGTGGCCATCCATCACCCGCGGGCGAATAACGCCTCATAAAAAATCCATCGTAGAGGGGGAGGGGGGGGAGTGCTATATGAGGTGTGGTGTTGGGATGAGGGGTCCAAGGACGCCCGCGCCCGTCCCGCTTGTAGGCTGTCCGCCTGTAGGGCTCAGCCCTGTCCCCGCCGCCAGGCGGAGTCCGCCGGAGCGGGGCTCTCCGCTGTCCCCTGCCCCCGCCAGGCTGTCCGCCAGTGGGGTCCTTCAGCGGGAGAAGTATCTCTGTAAATTACGGTAAATTAAGTTTACAACTTTTACCTTTTCATACAGGCTGTCTCAACCATAAGTTGAAATTCTCCTGTCGTTTTGACAAAAATTTGTGTTGACTTAAAATAGTTTTCTGAAATTTTGAGTTAGAAAACAATGTTTGTCAATTTTTGAGTCATTTTAAATTAAAGATCAAATTTTACATTTTGAATTTACATTTCTCTTTTTTGGAAAAAATGTAACGTTTTAAATGGGAAATTTCCCTGTGAAAAAGGCCACACTGTGACGTCACATTTATTCAAATGTGAATTGTGTCACTTTTTGCTTAGAAAAATACAGGGTGGTCCACAGACCCCTTCCTTTTATTTGCTTACACTGTACCGCGTGCATGCGTGCGGGCGTCTGTGGACCACCCTGTATGTCACATTCACTGTGACTTACCCTTGCTTCGCATTGCCCTCACGCGAGACACGAATTGCAGTGGTTTAAATGTGGCGTCCCAGAGTCACAGCCACACTGTCCGCCAGTGGAACTCAATGCTGTCCGCCGCCAGCTGTCGCCGCGAGCTGCGCGCAGCTGGAGCTGTCCAGAGCTGTCCAGTGCGCGCGACTCGTCTCGCCCGGGCTCCCTGACAGTCGCGATATAAATAGATGCACACGCGACGGCGGGTGTGCATCTCCTCTGGATGCCGAATGGGGAAAGGGGGCGGTGAATGGGGGAGAAGGCACAGATCAACGAAAGTAAAGATTGTTTTTGGAGCATCGGTGAGGCCATGGCGTTGAAAAAACAACGAAGGCACGCATACCACGCTGTCGGCAGAGCCATCCGCTCTACCTGTGGCACAGGGGGTGTGAGCTAAAGGAGGACGGGGCGGGATGGGACGAGTGAATAGGTTCAATGCGACGCGGGGGAGCGCGGGTGGCGGAGGCTGTGGCGTTATTCCACATCCAGCCCCTGAAGGGTGAGGGAGAGCTCGAGGAAGGGAGAGAGAGAGAGA
>NW_026267458.1:3498-13926 GCF_000697945.3 Frankliniella occidentalis
AGCGCGTGTTCAGGTGCGTTGCCACGCCGGGTCGGTAAAATTCACGCTGGATTTTTTTACCGTGTATGGTTTTAAAAAGCAAAAGGGCAACTTGCTGTGAGAAATTGTCGTATCGGGTACGGGAAGATTATTCAGGGAGAGTGTCGTACAAATTTACAAGATCTGCATATGGACTTGGACTAAAATGACGAGCACGAGTGGAAGTTTGTGCTTGTAAAACACATTTCGTAAGTGATAAATTACAAAATATATGTACGAACATATTTTTCACAGTACGCAGAAAATGCCTAGCGTTTAGCAACCATTCTATGGTTCGCTGAGGGAGCACCATCAAACATGGTTGATACCACATTCACATGGGTGTGAGGACAAAATATATGTTTTTTACCAAGTGATTCTGGTCTGCACAGACGCACAAGTTGGGGACAAAACGTCAGTACAATCCGAAAAAAAAACTGTTGTGGCTTATAAACAAAAGCACGACTAGGAAAAAAACAGCAGCGGGGGAATCCCGTGCGTTCGGCTCGGCGGGGTCAGACAAACGAGATTGGCCCTCGGCTGCTCATGTAGCAAGTTGGGTCGTGGTCCTGGGATTTGGCCCGATTCGCTCCAAGTCACACAGACAACTCGACGCGGCGCGGCGGGGTGGGGAGGAGGGCGGCGAGAGCACAGCACAGCCAAGGGGAGCGAGCGAGCGAGCGAAAGAGAGAGACAAAGATTTCAAGGACTTGGCATAATAATTCAGCTGGCGATTGCCACTCGTGTGCAGACGGCTGAGTCCAGCTATACTGAGCCTCTGCGTGTGTGTGTTTGTGTGTGTGTGTGTCCTCGTCGATCGCCACCGCCACCAGTGCGAGAGAGACGAGTGCGATATGGGAGGTCAGCGCCAGGAAAGGCCAAACGCGGATTACTTAATCCCGCTTGCTTTGCTGCTCCGCTTCTGCCATGGCTCTATGGCAAGCGCGTGTGCAAAAGACGCGGACGGCGCCACCACCGCCGCGACAAGCTCCGCCCCGCTCCGCCCCGCGGGGGGGGGGGGGGGGATGCCGTGACGACGAGGCTTTAGGGTGCGTTGAGGTGTTCAAGCTCTACTCACACGGGGCTCAAATAGGACACGTCTTTACTCTACAATCATTTTTTAGCCATACCCCAACACTGCTATTTAAACACTATAGTCATGACGTTACATTCAATAAAATGTGAATTGTACACCATTGCTTATCTGAACATTATGTCACATCAGATTGTCCGAACGTCGCTAAGTTACCATATGGTCTCGCAGACTACGTGCATGGCATACGAAGCTGACGGATATGTCACATTATTACACACTAAACCCTTATGTACTTTGTTAAGCATAACATGCACAGCCATAGTTATGCACCAAATTTCATGCATAACTATGTAAAACTTCAGCATTACAATGCACAAAGTTGTGCATAGTGGCCTTAGTTTTGCATACTTGTGCATGAAAAACTGTGCATAGCTATGGCTGCAATCTATGGCTGAAATCCTTTAAGTCTTATGCACAACAGAATGCATAAGGATTTAGTGTGTACGTATGTGACGCAAGTTACTGCCATAATCGTTTAAATAATTTCATAAGACTTAAATACACTGTAAAAAATATTAGTAATTTTACAGTTCAGTGGGCTGGGAATTCGCAACACATGGATTGGAAATTTACTGTTTGGGCTGTAAAGTAGCCTTTACATGCCCAGTGGGCTGGTAAAGAGCCACTTACAAGCCCACGCAAGTGAATTTACAGGCAACATTGGCCAGTAAATTTCAAGCCCTGGTAGCAAATTTACCGTTTGGGTTGAGAAAGGCTGCATTACCTGCCCACCTCAGAGGTAATTTCACAAGGAGTGGGCTGGAAAGCTTACTTTCGCAACCACCTGGAAGGGGATTTCCCTATACCGCTGCAAATTTCCTCGCCCTGGACAGGAGATTTCACCGTGATGGGTGGGAAAAGTAATCTTTCCAGCCCACGGACGGTAAAATTCAGGAGAGATTTCGGTTGAACGGAAATCGGCACAACAGGTCTTAAAAGCTGCAGCGGCACTCAAAGAAATGATGTGCTTGCCTGTTCAGCTCTGTCACAATCCGGCAAAACCGGGCAAAACTTCCACAAGGATTCTGCATTGCGATCAACTGCCGCCAGATGGCGTTGCAGTGATCGCATCTCATAAAAACCTAGTTAATCGCGTTTAATTTAAAATTCCTTTGCAAAGTGTCTTTTAATTTTACGTGATATGTTTTATGAGGAACCAACCTAACCGACGACGATCGGCATTTGTTCCGAAAGTCAATCATATTCTAGAAAAACTATGTTAAATGCTAGCGCTCGGAAGGTCCCCGCAACGATGCCTTGTTCAGTACGGTACTGCTCTCCTCGTCACGTCGTAGTGCGCCCACGTGTGAAGTCCTTTTCATCACGGCAACTGCATGAGTTGTTGTTTTGACATGCCCAATGACAACATCGGTGTTAATTTTTTCTGAGCTGATAGTAAATGTTGGCGAATGTTTAAACAGTCACTTAGGACTGTAGCATCCAGAAAGTGGAAGCGGTGGCTCCGGTGGAACTCGCACTCGACATATGCCCTGAGCATTCTCGCTTCGCCCGCAAATTTCCACTCTCCTTGTGTGGCAACGCAGCAGAACACTCCGCGGGCTGGGAATTCGCAGTTGGTGGGCAAGAAAGACAGATCTGCTAGCGCGACCTGCATTTTTGCAGATTGGTGGGCAGCAAAGGCTCCTTTCCAGCCCACGTAGTGAATTTACAGTTTGGGCTTGTAATGACAACCTTCCCTGCCCACTGGGCTGGTCACTTCGCGGGTGGTTGGGCCGGGAATTCACAGACCATGTGGGCATGTAAATTCCCAGCCCAGCGCGTGTTCAGGTGCGTTGCCACGCCGGGTCGGTAAAATTCACGCTGGATTTTTTTACCGTGTATGGTTTTAAAAAGCAAAAGGGCAACTTGCTGTGAGAAATTGTCGTATCGGGTACGGGAAGATTATTCAGGGAGAGTGTCGTACAAATTTACAAGATCTGCATATGGACTTGGACTAAAATGACGAGCACGAGTGGAAGTTTGTGCTTGTAAAACACATTTCGTAAGTGATAAATTACAAAATATATGTACGAACATATTTTTCACAGTACGCAGAAAATGCCTAGCGTTTAGCAACCATTCTATGGTTCGCTGAGGGAGCACCATCAAACATGGTTGATACCACATTCACATGGGTGTGAGGACAAAATATATGTTTTTTACCAAGTGATTCTGGTCTGCACAGACGCACAAGTTGGGGACAAAACGTCAGTACAATCCGAAAAAAAAACTGTTGTGGCTTATAAACAAAAGCACGACTAGGAAAAAAACAGCAGCGGGGGAATCCCGTGCGTTCGGCTCGGCGGGGTCAGACAAACGAGATTGGCCCTCGGCTGCTCATGTAGCAAGTTGGGTCGTGGTCCTGGGATTTGGCCCGATTCGCTCCAAGTCACACAGACAACTCGACGCGGCGCGGCGGGGTGGGGAGGAGGGCGGCGAGAGCACAGCACAGCCAAGGGGAGCGAGCGAGCGAGCGAAAGAGAGAGACAAAGATTTCAAGGACTTGGCATAATAATTCAGCTGGCGATTGCCACTCGTGTGCAGACGGCTGAGTCCAGCTATACTGAGCCTCTGCGTGTGTGTGTTTGTGTGTGTGTGTGTCCTCGTCGATCGCCACCGCCACCAGTGCGAGAGAGACGAGTGCGATATGGGAGGTCAGCGCCAGGAAAGGCCAAACGCGGATTACTTAATCCCGCTTGCTTTGCTGCTCCGCTTCTGCCATGGCTCTATGGCAAGCGCGTGTGCAAAAGACGCGGACGGCGCCACCACCGCCGCGACAAGCTCCGCCCCGCTCCGCCCCGCTCCGCCCCGCCCCGACCCCCCGGCGCGGCCGCTGGTTCCGTTTTATAGCATAATAACAGCGCGTGGTCGCCCTCCGGCTTCTCATGTGAATGGGCGGCCCACAAGTCGCGACTGGGGAACATTCCACGACACGCAGGAAAAAATAAGGGAAGAAGAAGAAGAAGAAGAAGAAGAAGAAGAAGAAGAAGAAGAAGAAGAAGAAGAAGAAGAGCAGCCTCAAGAATGAACCTTGCGGGATGTTATTATTTTTTGGTTGGTCGTGCTTTTGTTTTCTGATATATTCCCGTTAACCATGCTTATACATATTTGTCTTAAGACGCGATACTACCCCCAAAGTGCTTGCCTCAACCCTCAACCTTATAAGTTATTTAATTAGGATACCGTACGTATTCGTACTGCAATTGCAAATGTACAACTTATTCAAAAAAAAAAAAAAAGCCCAGAGTGTATTTTATTTTTTCTACTTGAAGCAGGAGCAGCAGAGGCGGCAGAGGCAGAGGTGAGAGCAGGGTCCTCCACACAACACATCGTTACGCCTAACGGCACGAGGAGCCAGCCGATCCAATGGCTCTTAGCGCCACACATGCGATAATAAAAAATTCCATCACGGCGCCACACGCCGCTCTGCCCCGCCCCGCGCCACGCCGCGCCACCGCGGAGCCTGCCTCGTCTATTATTAACACCTGGCACGTGCACACGACTGCAGCATAGCGCCGCGCCACTCTAGAGCGCTCGCTACTCAGCCAGAGTGTCAGGTGAGGCTGCGAGAATCGCGATCTACACGCCGCATACCTCGCCATTAGGTCGCGAAAGGTGTGAGTGTGTATGAGAGAGAGAGAGAGCGCGCGTGTGTTTTATTTATGGTTAGTTCAGCACAAAAATAGAGGGGGTTAATCCTCATCACCTCTGCGTCCTCTGCGAGCGCGTCGTGCGTGGTTGGGGGCGCATAAGGTAAAGGGTCTTACGCGCGCTGACTCATCGCACTTACGGGAGGACGTGTGGAATGAGGTGGCAGAAAACGAGTCGGCCAACTGCTCAATAAAGGGCCCCGATATTACGCGTTATAAAACCGGCGCCTTTAGGCTTGGCGAACAAAATTTTTCTCGTTTGAAAAAATATACTACGTGATAACCTTTCTTTTCAACACCGCCGAATTATTCCGTGGCATACGACCAGCGAGGGTCATATGGGAAACGCCGAGACGCTCTGTCCCGCAAAAGCACTCATATTGAGAAAAGATCTTCACGAGCAAAGAGCAAAAAAAAAAAATAATAAAAAAAATCGTCCATCGACGTGGTCTTCAGAACAATGATGCACAAGAAGACGGAGACGGAAAACAACGTCAGTCGCGGAGTGATAGAAAAGGATAGGACAGGCTGTGAGACAGTGGAGAGATGGCGACGGTGCCGCCGAGATTGAGAGTAAGGGTTGGTACAGGGGCAAGAAGTGGGGAGGGAGGGGGGGAAGAAAAGGACCACGCGGCTGGATCCACTAATGGAAAAGTTGGGTGACAGACGAAGGCTCCAAAGATAAGGAGAGGGCAGGGGGTGAGAGAGAGAGGGCAGAGGCTGCGAGAGAGAGAGAGAGAGAGAGAGAGAGAGAGAGAGAGAGAGAGAGCGCAAAGGAGAGAGTGCCTGGCGGCGCCGGTTTCCACCCTCAGTGATGTATTGCTCGCCATTATCGTCACATACGAATTACGATTTAGAATGAGGATGCCACCCCGCCCAGAGTTGCGATTCTTCCCGCCTTTGCTTTCTCAGCCCCCCTCCCTCCCTCTCATGTGTGTGGGGGTGGGCACGCGTGCGACACTCTAAATTCCTTCACCCTATGCAGGGGGTGGCGCAGGGGAGGGGGATAATGTATCGGATGGCGCAGAGCATTTCCTGCCTCCGCTCTCAGCCGATCGTCTCATTGAAGGCTGTGGTCCCTGAGGGTATAGGCAACAGATTTGCAGCTGACAATGCCCAGCGGGCGCCTGGAGGTTAGGCAACGTGGAAACACCTGTGCATCTTACCGGCAGAGTTGCCTACCCACCGGGCGTCTGTCGGCCCCGCACTGTGAAAAATGTAGGTAGATTCACAGGAAAATTTTCCTTGACGCGAGTTGTAAAATTACAATTTGTAAACGTTAAAATAGATGCAGTATGTATCGACTTCAAATCCCTTGGCGAGTAAAAAATGTCCTGTCGTAAATTTACAACTAAAATTATAATTTGAGTTTACAAAATTTTTGTAAATTTACAACGATATTTTTGTAAATTTACAACGATATTTTTGTAAATTTACAACGATATTTTTCACAATGCGTGGAAGATGGGGGCTTGAAATCTTCATCTTCCTTCGAAGATGACACCTTAAGGCACCACACTAAATGTACACAGTAGAGCCAACGGTTGGCCATTCACACACACAAGGAGCAGGCTCATATAAGCAAATGTGTGCCTACCAGGTCAACTGTTCGTTAGCAACAGTGAGTGGTGTACCGGAGATAGCTTGAGATGTTGGCTGTTGGCAAGCTTCATTTTTTCCCAAGGAACAAATGAAAAAAACAAAAACGAATGTGTACCACTACAGGAACCTGCAAATAAATAAAATCACGCAAATGTACAAAAGTCACAAGACGAATTCTTTGGCGCGCGCCGTACCACCCAGACAGTGGGGCCGGCAGGGCGGCGCCAAGGGGTAAAAGTCTCTGGCAGTCGTCATTGCAAAACAGACAGGGGGCGTGGCTGGGTGTGGCGGGCTGGGGCACCGCTGTTAAACAAATGGAGGGCCTAGTTAAGCCTCGCTACCTGGCCGTCGCTGGGGCCGGCGTCATGGCCACTCTGGTGACGCGCATTGACACTGCTGCCGCAGATGCCGCCTCCCCCTTCCTCCTCCTCCTTTCGTCGCACCCCTTCTTTCTTCTTCCCTCAGCACTAGACGCACTGCACCGCCCTCCCCTCTGAACGCTGCTACTTTTTTTGCAAGCTGCACAAGTAGTACGTGAATCGGGCTCGCGGAATCGGGGGGGTGGGAGTGAAATGAAGGATAAAAGTCGCACAAAAGAAGCGCCTTGAGCGTCCCCGCTCGCGGGGGAGTGTGAGAGGGTGTGGGGGAGGCGGAGGGGAAGGTATAGAAAGGTTTCCCCACACCCCGGTCGCGGATAGAGAAGGAGGAGAGCGGGGCGACGATAGAAGAGGATAGACCGCTTGTTTTCCCCACCAAGTTTGTTATTCACGGTAGGCTTGGCCCATTCTTGGGCAGCGGCGGCGGCGGGCTGCAGGCGGGGCGGGGCAGGATGGGCGCGGACCGATATATGATCTCGAGAAAGAATGTGTGTTGTTCGGTCAGAGAGCGGCGCCGCCGCCCGGCGAGGGCAACAGAGGGAGAAAAGGAGAGAGGGAGAGAGGGAGAGAGGGAGAGAAGAGAGAGAGAGAGAGAGAGAGAGAGAGAGAGAGAGAGAGAGAGAGGCGGGCGACCGGTAAGTGGCGCAGCGCCGCGATATGGGAGAGCCATTTAGAAGAGGCGTTTTGGCAGCGATATCGGCCGGTCGGCCGGGGCAGAGCGAGGGTCAGGCAGGCCGGGCTGGGCCGCGCGCCCGCGCGATTATGCCGATCCACTCGGCACGCAGGACGGCAGAGTGGCCCTTGAATCAATTATCACCTGGTCGAGCACGCTGATTGGCCGGGAGCTGGCCGCCCGGAGTGCTCTGTCAATCCCCCTCTGGCTGTCCCCATACCCCCCCCCCCCCACCAGGTGGCGATGGTGGCGGCGGCTCGAAGCGCCAATGAGCCGTTAAAAAGGGAGCAATTAGCCCGGGCTGGCCGCACTGCCGGGGCGCGCACGCAGCGAGCGCCACCGCCACCCACCGACCGACCGTCGCAGGCTCCTTACTTCAACCCTTCGTACCCCTTCCCTTGTTAGCTAGCCTGCCCCTGCCGGTCCACCCCTTAGCAACATGTGGGGGGGAGTTCCGGGGACATCCACCCATCCATCCATACGCATCCTCGTTCATCCATCCCTTCCCTTGACAAAATTATTTGTGATAAATCATAAACAACGTCTTGAAGTCTGCCATTTAGACTTGCCCGTCGTCGTAACAGCCAACGCAAAAAATATAATCGTTCTATGTCTCTCTTTCTCTCCCTTTGTCTCCCTCCCCCCTCTCTGAAAAGGTGGTTGATTTGGGGGAAGGGGGCGTGTGTGGGTGCTTACCCTCCACTTTGGCAAAGGCTGACATGTAGAATGGCTTCTCTCTAAGATAGACAAAGTTTTCGTGCTTACGGTGCTGCGCAGAAGTTATTGTCGAGCCGAAGAGACGGCGGCGGCGCGGCCGACCTTCAGAAACACTGCGCGCGAGCCGGACCCCCTTTTCCGGCGGACTTGACAGATTCGGAAAAGCACGCGCCCAACCAAAAATACTTTTTTTTTTCGGTTGTAAAAATGAACAAAAAATCAAATCTAATGATAACACTAGTTTTTGTTCACAAGTATTGAACACGCTTGGAGACGCAAATGATCTCACGCAAAAACACTTAAAGTTATTAGTTCCACAACCGACGACCACATGGAGGCACAGCGCTCTTACGGTGATACAGGACTGAAACTGGAGAAGTCCGTCAAAAAACAGCTATTTTGAATTTAAAATCAAAACGCAAATTAAATCAAGAAAAAGCTCTCTATTTCATTTTAAGTAAGTTTATTGCGGTTCTTTTAAGGTATAATCAGTCTGTAATTAAACGTAACTGTGGTCGCGACACGTTTTTTATGTCTTTGATGACGGTACGTCTGTCCTGTCAGTATGTTCATCCGCATCCATCCATCGGCCCGCCCGTCCGCCCGTCCGTCGGTCCGTCGGTCCGTCCGTCGGTCCGTCTCTTTCTCAGTGCCTCGCTTGCGCGCTTTCGGAGGGCCGACCCCCAGCATCTTATTCTGTCAGCTTCAATAGCGTGTCTTTATTGCCAGGATCCAGAGAAAAACTGGAATGAGGGGGAGGTTTCGCTGAGGCGGCAAGGGCGGCGCGGTCGGATTGAAAGATGGTGGGGAGAGAGGGGAGGGGGTGCGGTGAATAGGGGAAGCGGGGCCGAGGAGGGAGGGGGGGGGGGAGAGCGGAAAGACTCAACTGGTTGGCAACTCTATGATTTCCAGGATATTCCAGTCCACTGTAGCATGAAATCACCGCCCCTTTTCAGCTGCAAACGATTGGTGTAAGTTTACCCCCGCCGCTGCCCCGCGCCGCCCCGCGCCACCGGGCGGCTTGGACCCTGCCGTCTAATCTTGTGTATCCTACCCTCTACCCCCCCCCCCCTCCCCTCCACTCAACCTTCCTACCCCCTAACGCCGCTCCTTTCTCGGGCTAAAATGTCGAACCGAGGTGAGAGGGGCAGGGGGCACGGGAGCTCTCCAGAAAGTTACCTGCTCAGGCCCATTCCAGGTGAAAAGTTCCAAGGGAACTTCCCTCCCCCCCCCACCCCACCTCCCTCTCCCTCCCCTTCGTCTTCGCCCAGTTCTCATTAAAGCTGGTGACACGAAACTTGCAAGGACCGATTTCACTGCGGTAGAGCAAGGGTGAACGCGCGGCGTCTCCCACCCTACACTGTGAAAACAAATTTAAAAAGGAACAAAACCTTAAAATGAGTTACCCTTTGTTGCCGTGCGACAGTTATGCGCATTAAAAGCAACACTGGAAAAACTAATGTTAAGGAGGGAACATTTCTTGACGCAACTAAACCCGGAAACGTTTGGTGATGCAACCTGTTTGTGATGGCCCTATCCCTTTGCATGGGGTAGGTTGCATTCAGGAAACGTTACCTGGCTTTGTCACACGATGAAACGTTCCCTCAGTAACATGAGTTTTTCCAGTGAATCCGAACCCATTTATGACTTTTCACATTTCAACCAAAAACGTTTTTCGACACCTTTTTATCATTATTTTTTTCGCGGTTCCTGCCCGACGAGTCCTCTCGCAGAGGGGCAGTAGCGCAGGAGTAAAGTTGGTGCACGCTGTCAATACGCGTTGCGTCGCTGCTCCTTTCACGAGGGGCGCGAGTAAGCCCGGCCGCACACAAACAACTCGTGGATAAAAACGCCCCGCCCTGCCTCTGGGCCGAAACACAAACGTCTCGGAGGAGGGAGAGAGAGAGAGAGAGAGAGAGTCTAGTGCTCGGACCGCAAGTCGAGTAGGCGATAGGCAAACTAAAGCCTTGGTAAACAGAGGTGGCCTCGGCGGGGGAAGAGAGGGAGAGAGAAGAGAGAGAGAGTTTGGCGAACGGGAGTTATTGGAAACCGATTGCCTAGCTACAGCTGCAGAGCGTTGTCCTTTCTCTCGAACACACTAATAAGCGCAAGCCCATGCGCTGCAAAATTATGGGCGATTGATTACTTCAATTTTTGGAGTTTGGTCGAGTTTTCTTCTCTTCCCACGCGCTTTCAATGTTCCAATTTCACCTTTATAGGTACAGAGGGGGAGAGAGTGAGCGGGAGAGACCCGGGTAAAAATCTACATCAATTTTTCGTGTTTTTCACGTTTCT
>NW_026267458.1:15041-16366 GCF_000697945.3 Frankliniella occidentalis
AGAAGAAACGGGCAAAGACGTGAAAACACACCACCAGCCACCAGCAACACCATACCCACCAGCAACAGCAGCAGCAACAGCAGCAACAGCAACAGCACCGCGGCAACAAGCAGCGGCAGGCACGCGGGGTGGCCACCCCAATGCGCCCGCCCCGCCCCGCCACGCTGATCCCCCCGCCGAGCTCCCGAGCACCGTCTGATTGCCGAACTTGTGTGTGGCCATACAAAAGAAATTGGATGTGTTCGCACTTTCGGTTTATTTCACGACGACAGTTTCTGCTCCAAGGTCCGCCCCCACCCGCCACCCCGCGCCACGCACGCAGACGCCAACACCCCCGGTCGTCTGACTTTTCGACCTCTTTTCTTTGTCTCTGTCTCTCTCTGCTCCATTTCTTCTGGACTTTTTTTTAACGCACTTGAAAGTTCTAACACGTAACGCGGCTGTTAAACACACAAATTCTCTCAAAAGTACTCGTTTCCACTTTTGAAATATAAGGCAAGACTACTATAAAAACTACCAATCACGTGATTTGTAGTTTTATAGTAGTCTTGTCTAATGTTTCAAAAGAGAGAACTTGTGTGTTTAACAGCCGCGTTATGTGTTAGAACTTTCAACTGTGTTAAAAAAGTCAATTCCTTTTTAGCGTGTCGGGGCGCTCGCCAGTCGCCCGTCTTAATCACCAATCGATGGCCTTTTGGGAAGAAAAGGAGGGGATTGAGGGGAGGGAGAGCCCGTGGCCGCGCAGCCAGATCCAATAAAAAGCCACCTGGCCGGTCCCCTCCTCCGCTCCCCTCCAGCCTCCCGCGCCAATCTCCCTCGCCGAGGTGTCCGGCCCGGGCCCCGGCGCGCGCGCCCAGACTCGCACTACTTGTCCACGCGGCTGGAGGTGTGCGCCAGAGCAGAGCGGACACGTGGCGGCCCGGGCAGGGACCCGTCCGGTCAAATCTTCATCCTGGCGCGGAGGAGGAGGGAGGAGGATGTTCCCTCTTTCTCTCAACCACCTCATCCCCCCTCTCTCTCTCCTCTTCTTCTCATTCGGGTTCTCACTCTCTCACCCCTCTGCTCTTGACGCAAACTGATGAAGCAGGCTGACGAAGACAGACAGACGGCCGGACTGGCATTGGCCGGCCATTGCTCTTTATTGCTGTTTGATGACTGCCCGCGATTTCTTCTTCATTTCCCGCCGCCGGGGCCGTCGGACAGACAGACGGACGGCAACGCGCATGTGTGTGTGGTGTGGGGGGGGGGGTGAGAAAAAGAAAGAGAGAGAGAGAGAGAGACAGAGACAGAGAGAGTGAGAGAGAGAGCGAGAGAGAGAGAGAGAG
>NW_026267458.1:17286-19357 GCF_000697945.3 Frankliniella occidentalis
GTGTGTGTGTGTGTGTGTGTGTGCGTGTGTCGTATGCGGCGCGGCGTTGAAGGCGTGTGAGAGATATGCACATATCCTCCTTCCCCCTTCCCCCACAAGGTGGTGTCGCGGTTGCCGTGCGGCGCGCTGCGGCTTGGCTCGGCCGCCTCACACCGGGCCTGCTGCTCGGCTGCTCCCCCCCCCCCCTCTAACTCCCCCCGGTGGCGCGGCGTGCCCCGCACCGTCTCCGTGACGCTATCGCGCTCGCGATATGAGAATGTTCGCGCGCGCCCGTGTTCCCCGGCGTAATGAATGTCGCTGTGCAAATCCACGTCGTCTGCTGGCTGCTTCGTGCGACGTGGCGGCGCCTGGCGCCCCGCACAGCACGGCACGGGGCACGGCAAGGCGCGAGCAGAGCGAGTTGTCCACGTCGCGACGGCCCGGGCAGCGAGCTACGTGCTGCTGGAGGGGCTGCTGCTGGTGGTGGTGTGGTGCTCCTGGTGATGATGCTTCTGGTGGTGCTTTCTGCTGCTGGTGGTGCTGCTGCTGGTGGTGCTGCTGCGGGTGTTGGTGTGGTGCTGCTGCTGCTGGTGGTGTGGTGCTCCTGGTAATGGTGATTCTGGTGGTGATGGTGCTTCGGAACGCACTGCTGCAGCAGTTGTTGGTGGTGCTGATGGTGATGCGGTGCTCCTGGTGGCGCTGCTGCAGGTGGAGGTGGTGCTGTTGTTGGTGGTGTTGGTGCTGCAGCTGCGGTTCGTGGTGCTGCTGGTGGTGGTGGTGATGGTGCTGCTGCTGGTAGTGCTGATGCTGCTGCTGCTGGTGGTACTTCTGGTGGTGGTACTACTGCTGCTGCTGCTGCTGGACATCCTCCTGAGCACCCTCACCCTCCTGCTCCTTCTCCCTGCCGCCGCCGTTGGAGTGATCTACAACCGAACGCGATAAGGAGAGGACGGCGACGGCGACGACGACGAGGGGGAGGAGGAGGAGGAGGTGGAGGTGGTGGGAGGAAGAGAAATTCGGCTCGCTCGCTATCGTTTTGGCAACGACTTGTCGCGCTGCCCTGCCAAGAAGTACTCCCGCCCGGTATCAGGGACGGATACAAACTGCTCCGAATGCGGAGGCCACCACCGCGCCTGCTTCGACGGCCAGCAGCGCCGAGCAGCAGCTCGCAGCTCCAACCCTGCCGTCACCCCCGTCCACCTCTGCGTCGTGCGTCGCTTGCCAAAACAGACGCGGCGGGCGCGGCCAGGAAACGGCGGCGACGCCATGCATCACCCCGGGAAGCTACGTCGTATCGCGGTCGCGAGGGCGTCGCGCAGGACGTGCACTTCAACTTACCACCACCACGGCGGCGGAGGCGGAACTGCACAACTGCAGCTACATCGCTCTCCAGACGTAACCCACGAAGCTTCCTCGCATCGAGTCTTCCAACAAGCAGTTCTCGAGGGCACCGGCGGCTGCAGGCGGCGCTCATGGTCCGGAAAGTTCCCCCCCCCTCTCTCTCTCTCTCTCTCTCTCTCTCTCTCTCTCTCTCTCTAGCGCTCTCTCTCTCACACACACACGCACACACATAGGAGCAGCGTCCCCCGCGGCCTGGCGACGAAGAGCACGCTCCTGTAATTCGCCTTAATCCCCGCATGTCCGTCATATGGTCAGGGAAAGGAAGGGGAGGGGGAGCGGGAGAGAGAGAGAGCGAGAAAACGAGAGAGAAGCTGGGGGCTGAGTGGGCCGGCGGAATTCAATTGGCGGGGAGATGTCTGGTCGGCGTGTAACCCTCGGCTCATGACGCCGTTACAGGCTTACCATCACGGCCGCCGCCCGCCCCCTCCCACTCCCGCACCCCCGCGGCCACGCCACACGACCCACTATGCTCTGTCGGCCGTGTAAAGGCGATGGACAGGGGCTTTTCCCTGACTTATCTGTCTCCTCCCCGAACCGAACTGGGCGAGCGGCCACGCCCAGTAGTGCCTTTCGCACCCCTCCCGCCTCCCTCCCCCGAAACCCCTTTCCCCCCGACAAACCACGCCACGCAACGCCTTACTCAGGATGCCTACGACGTGAATCGGTAGCACGGGGGCGGGGGGAGGGAGGG
>NW_026267458.1:21788-22948 GCF_000697945.3 Frankliniella occidentalis
GGGGGGGGTGAGTGCGCTGCAGCGGTGCACTGCAGTGCTAATATTTCGCCGAGTGAGGTAGGTATAGGCCTTTAGGTGCGGTGGCGGTCGGTGGAGGCGGAAGGAGAGCACAGACAGAGACGGAGAGACGAGAGAGTCGGCGAGATGAGAGCGAGAGAGAGATAGGTATACAGGTGTATACGGTGTGGTATGAGGGGGTGGGGGGAAGGGGAAGAGTGCGGGGAGCGCAGCGGCAGCAAAGCAGCGCAGGGGTAGAACAGAAAGGAAGTCTTGCCTTGCCTCCTGGCCGACAAGGCAAACTACGGCTGTTTGCGAATGGTCTGTGGTGAGGGAGGCACGCCCCCTCCCCGCCCGCCCCTTCCCCGCGCCCCCCAACCACCCGCTCCCCCGGCGTCGGGCCCAAAGGCGGCGGTAGTTGTTTGGCCGTCGCTGGCTGGTTCGCTGCCGGGTTTGGTACCGCCGCCGCCGCCGTCCCGTCCCGCCCCCACGCCACGACACGCGTCTTGCAGACCGACAAAAGCTTTGGGTCTCTCCATTCACTGTGTCAGCCGGTGCATGACGTCACGTCTCGCTGGTTCTCTCTCTCCCCTCTCCCCCTACCTCGTTGCTCGAGGCGCCACGGCGCCCTCTGTCTCATCATGGGTGCGTCGCATCGCTGAGCGTGTGTGAGTGAGAGAGAGAGGGAGAGAGAAAGTGTGTGTGTGTGTGGGGGGGGGGCGCTCACCGGCTGTCTCATATCCGACTTGACTTCCGTGCTGCAGCCTCCCTACACCACTCCTCCCTCCTATGCTCTCTCGCTCTCTCGCTCGCTCTCTCTCGCTTCCACCGCCCCCCCCCCCTCCATCTATCGCTCTCTCTTTTCGTGTGACCTAAACGCAATGTCGCTATGAAACAGCGAACAACACAAAAGCAAAAAGAAGATGAAGGAAAAGACGAAACAACGGAGGTCGCGCGGCGGGCAGAGGTTTTGGCGAGCTGTATGAGATGTGCCGCCCTCACGTCCAGCAACATGCACTACGACAACTCCTCCCGGGGGCCGGCGCCGTGGCCGCGAGCTCGCCTCGCTCTGCCCCGGCGGCGCTGCCGATCGCGCGTCAGCGTCAACCTCCGCGCCGCCGTGGAGTCGGGGGCGGCCGGGGGCGGCCGGGGGCGGCCGGGGG
>NW_026267458.1:29954-30803 GCF_000697945.3 Frankliniella occidentalis
CAACAAGGCAAAAAAAAAAAAAAAAAAAAAAAAAAAGGGAGAGAGAGAGCGAGCGAGCGCGCGCGCAAAAAAAAAGCGTCGGCCTTGGGATAAAAGTGAGATAGGCTGAGACGAGAGGCCAGGTGGAAGCGCCCTTATCTAGCTTCCACCCCTTGTACCTCGAGCAGTTGCACTGCGAGCAGCTCCCACCGCCCCTTAGCTGGGGGGAGGTCGTGGAAATCGCCGGCCTGATATGTTTTCGGTCCAGCGAACACAAATCGTTTGACAAAAGGTATGGTCCGGCCGATACATTTACACAGTTTGCCTCGGGGCGAGGCGGGGCGAGGCGGGGCTGGGCGCGCAGGGCGTGCGGCGCGTGGCATGCGCGGCCTGGAATGTACACACACACGCCGGCCGGGATCTGGCGCTGCCCCCGCCGTGTACGTGCTAGCATATGTATGGTGTTCCCCCCGGGTAACATGCCCGCCCCGCCCCGCCCCCGCCTCGCCCGGACTAGATACATTCCATTACTCAGATGTGCAGAAAGATCGCACAGATAGAGTTCTCAGTTGTTGCCGGCGCCCCACCCCCCGCCCCGCCACTCTGCGCAAAAACGTTGTTCGTGGTGAAAGGCGCGGGGACTCCTCTTTTTCTCTCCCCCTCCTTTTTTTGGCGGGGTATTTTCGCGGGACGCTTGCCGCGCGCTCCACACTCGCGGCACCCCCGGGACTAAATGATGCGTTTAAAACACCCCGCCTCTCCGCCCCGGCGGACCGGAAGCAAAAGTACACCGGCGCCGGGGATTCGGATTCAGATTCCCGTCTGGATGCCGGCATTCTTCCGGGGGCGGACCTCGGCGCCCGCCGCCCG
>NW_026267458.1:31537-33233 GCF_000697945.3 Frankliniella occidentalis
AAAGGGGGGCGGGGTGCGGGGGCGGCCACAGTGGCAAGTCCGTTCGTCTGATGGCGATTGTCTTTCCGAGAGGCGGATAAGACCTGTGTACACTGGCGGGGGGTATTTAAATGCGGCCGCCGGCTCCGCGCGCGGAGCTCCCGGGGGGCGACTTCACGGCCACTCGAAGCGATTCGTAATGAACGAATCTCGGTCCGGCGGCGCGGCGCACTTAGCATGACAAAAGGCCCTGGATGGGACCCCAAGCTTCTAATTGCCTTCTTGGAATTTTCGCCGTCGGCGGCGGCGGCGCGACGCCTATCGGCCACCACGGGACGGAGATTCTTTTGAGGTTTGGAAAAGAAAAAGAAAAATCCGGAAAGAAACTTTAAATCCCGAGCTAAAGCTTTCCCGACCCAAGTCACGGCGATGCGGTAGTGAGAGAGCTCTGTGTTCTTTGACGCTGATTTCCCCTTATACTAATAACGAGGTGAACACTCACTGGCATTTACCAAAAACAATCAACCAAATTAACCATGGCCTAACAGAAGAAATAGAGAATATCTTAGTTCCCCAAAGTTTGCCACAGGCTGTGATGTTGACACAGGTTTACACCGAGTAGGTACCTCACTTCTAAAATGAGCGAACACTGATTGGAGGCCTCGTTGGTGATTGGAAAGAATTGTATGAATTTCTGATGAAAAAGTTTATTTTTGATAGAGGTTTTGGGGGAAAGTGGGCCATTTTATCCAGAAAATGTGTGATTAGACTGATTGGAAAGTGATTGGAGAAGGAGCGTACGCTGATTGGAGGCTGTAGTAAGGCACCCCTCGGTTAACACCCTCCTTGGTCACCTCAAAAAACAAAACAGAAAGCAAGAAGAAGACATGACACTCACCTCACCAGTTTCATACGAGCAGGTGCTCATCCGGCCAGGTAGGTCCCCTGGTTCCTGTTGAGGAAGGTCGAGGTCGGCTGCAGACATAACCTTCAAAACTCCCCGCCCGGCCACCTCGGCTCGGCCTTGGCGTTGCACAAACTCGCGACGACGCACTACTTGAGGATTTTTATGACGGTAATCCGATGTCACGTTCAAGAGTGCACTTGCATTTTTGTGTCAAAACTTTTACCCTGCGTGTATAAACTTTAAGCAAACGCGGCGCGCAGTCTCCTTCTCACTCTCTCTCGCGTCGTCTGCACGGCTGCGACCGCTCCGAACCCGAACTACTCACTGCGTCGTGCGAATAGCGCTCGTCGGCTTCATCGCACCGGACCGGACGGAAGTTCGCTGCGTGAGCGTGTTGGTGCCTGATTTGCGTTGGCGTCGGTTTCTTTGTGTTTCCAACCGCTGGGATTTCGCTGGGGGTTAGTGGCGTCGAATCTCTTTACCGCGTGTGAAGTCGCTAGACTTTGTTGTGATTGCTGATAGTCCGGCGGTGATTCTGGTGCTACGCAAACGATAATATCAGTGCAACCTGCAATCTTCGCTGCTTGCGCGGAGATGGAGAAGCGCCGTGGTGGAGCCGAAGAGGTTATGTCTCCCGTCCCCGACCCTCCTCAAGCTGAGGAACCACAACCGACCCGCCACGCCTCGACTGCATCATTGGTGAGTGTTTTAGTGGGGAACTGCTTGGATGCCACACTTTGGAGCTCTCGATTACATTCGCTGGAATCACGACGAATGTTGTGTGGATGGGAGAGATGGAGTGGGGGGGGG
>NW_026267458.1:33283-36050 GCF_000697945.3 Frankliniella occidentalis
TCGCCGGCCTGATATGTTTTCGGTCCAGCGAACACAAATCGTTTGACAAAAGGTATGGTCCGGCCGATACATTTACACAGTTTGCCTCCCAAAGGACCGGCCTAGATCGGCGCCTGGGGCGGGTGAGGTGGGGAGGTGGGGCGGTCTCGCAGCCGCGGAAGATCAAATTGTGCCCTGTGCCTCTGCGCGCGCGGCTCCGCCCCCAACTTTTTCTTTTCTTCTTTTTACCTTTGGATGCGTATTTGCATGGCAGAGGCGAAGCAGCATTGCGTAGCAGGGCATGAAAACGGTCGCGTTTTCTCTCTCTTTCAATTTTTCCCCTCCCCCCCCCACCTTTTTTTTCGCAGAGTGTAGTGTGTGTGTGGGAAGCGCCGCAGCCGGGCCTGCCTGCCGGGCGCAGCGGTGACGGCCCGGCCCTCCTCTTTGCATGCAGTGGAAGCGTTCTACTCTAGAATGTAAATTCGTGTCGGCGGGATGGAAGCAACAGCCTCTATGAGAATGCGAGCGCGGCGCCGGCCCGCTCCTTCCGTCCCTTCAGGGTTTTCCCCCTTCATCTGGCTTTTGCGACGGGGTTTCCCTTCTCTTCTTGTGGGGCCTTCCCTCTCGCCGAACCGCCCGCCCTCCCCCTTTGCGAGGTACCGATACAGTTCGGACTATAGTCGAAATCCGATTTGCGGCGCATGGAAATGGACCATCGGAGACGCGCCCCGCACGGGAAAAAAGAGCTGAAAAAGTGACACGCCAAAGTGTCTTAAAAGTGTAAAAAAAGTATACAAAAAGTATGAAACAAGTTTGCCTTAAGTGCCACCAAAGTGTTGCGGTTCCAATCTGCTATATTTAAAGTATACCTAATGTATACCTTTCACAAAAGTATACCCGATCAGACCACTCATTTTTTTCGGAAAACAAAACCCCCGCAAAGCCGTGGTTTTTGAACTGAGCTAAAGTGGTGATTGGCGTCAAGCGTCAAGCTGTCGCCTGCCCGTAGTCAGCCAACATGCCAGCATGCACCCTAGTGGCAGGGGAGGTAGGCAACCTATCCTGCACCGGTGTGTGGGCGTTGCCTACACGACAGGCTGCGGATTCTGGTCTTGTCTCATCCTCCCCGCTCCCCCTTTACGAATTTCTCTCCCCTTCCTCCCCCCTCTCCGTCGGACCGTGAATGAGGGCTGGGCACTGTGCTGCCAGTCGTTATGCAGGCAAACCCTTTCCTTGTGCGGTCTGTCGTCGTCCGGCTGTCTGTTGGGGGAGGCCGCGTGCTGCGTGTTTCTGTCCGACCGTCTACCGTCTGCACGACCGTGTCTGCCCGTCCGTCCGACAGACTGTCGTCGACGTGTGGTGTTGCCAAGTGACTTGACTTAAAAAGCGACGCGGCGGCGCCCCTGAAGGCGTGAGCCGCATGTTGTGTGTTCCGTTCAGTTTTCCACAATTTTCACACATTTTCTTTTGGGTTTGTAGACGGTTCAAAATACGTTTAACCGCGTACCAAAAATTGTCTCTTCTTTACTTTAAGAAAAAACGAAACATTTTGAACATGCTGGAAAATCGTACCCATTATAGTAATAGATGCCATGGTGTGAGTACACTGCGCTCTGCCGAGAAAGCTCTTCGTGCAGTTTACAGTATTGGTGTGTTCCTTATTTCTTCTGTCCGAATTCTCGCGTCTTTCCGTTCGCCGTGTTGGCGACACTGCCTGACGGGCCACGTCCGGGGGCCCTGCCAGCGTTCCGACGCAGCCGGGACGAGTTGACCCCAACTCAGACACAAGCCTCTTTCAGTCCCCCCCCCCCCCATCCTCCCCACCGGAGGAGCGCCGTGGTGGGGCACGGTGGAGCAACAGCAGGAGGAGAAATTGCGCACGTTTTGCGAGATTTGTTTCCGTCATAAATCCAGTGTGTGTTGGACGACAGACTAGAGGGCCGCGCCGGGGCCCGGCTCCCCAGCAGCTCCGGGCCGGCGGTGGCGGCGGGGGTCTCGAGTCTCGACATTCTTGATTGCCTCTCTCGACGCCTTTCCACTGCTACCGACCTGCAAACCTACTCGGTACATACTCTCTCGAAAAATGAAAATAATAGTTCTTAGCAAAGCGTAACGGCGTATCTGCACTTCTTTCATCATGGTACCGGAAGCGGTTGCTCGCTCATAGCTAGGGTTCTAAAAATCAGGAATATTTTCTGGAAAACTCGAAACATTACCAGGAAAAACAAGTTCAGAAAGGTACAAAGTTCAGGAAGAACCCACTTTTTGTTTTTAACATTCTTGGAAAATTTCTTAACAAGTACTTTACCGGAAAATTAAAATCCACTATCATAGCGCCCTCCTTGTCTTCGAGCGTAATGAAGAAGAGGAGAAATTGCGTGATCTAGCTGCCTGGGCGAGGGCCTGGGGCGGGGCGGGGCGGGGCGGGGCAGCCATCAGGCGAGCCGAAGGGCCGCTGCATTTTTCATAGCCCTGTAATTTCCCTTAACCCTCACTGACCCTACATCAGATAAAGTGCTCTCGCTGTGCTCCTGTATTCCGCGCCGCCGCCGCCCGCCGCCCTCGCAAACCCACTCGGCGCCCCCGTATAATTATCTATGACAAATTACTTTTCCCTCCTTAATCGAAATTTAATTACGAACGTTACTCTGGCTTTTCATCCCGGCCGGGGGCCCGGCCACACGCCGCCCTTCTTTACCCCCCACCCCTTCCTCCTCCGCCAGCTTGTCCTGCCCATCCACCTTGCTGTGCGCGGAGGAGAAGCGATACGTCAAAGAGCATGCAACAA
>NW_026267458.1:40803-42816 GCF_000697945.3 Frankliniella occidentalis
GAAATGCTATCTCCGCTCTAGGTGCCCGGCACATGTGGAGAGGGTGAGAGAGAGAGAGAGAGAGAGAGAGAGAGAGAGAGAGAGAGAGAGAGAGACGGATGGCTGCAGCGATGGTCGGCCCGATTGGCGTGATTTAAATTGGCCACCTGTCAAGCGCTCTGGTCCGCCCCGCCCTGCCCCGCCTGCGGCTGTCCGGCCACGTACGGCCCGCTGTCTCGCCTCCTCTTCCCCAGCTCTCCTCGATTCCGCCGCCCCCACCCCCCTCCCTCCTTTCTTGACTTCTCATGGCTACACTATTCGCCACATCGGAAAAGTTGAAACCTCTGCTAATTTATTTTTAAAACAAAACAATAAGTAACACACAAATCTTACACGGGCAAAATGTTTTTAATATTTTCCCTCTCACGTGCTTAACATGGCCCTCCATTTCTGCCGCGTCAGGCCCGGCCGGCATCCAATGCGTCAACACCCTCTCTCCCTCCCCTCCCCACCCTCTCCATCCACACTCACACATACAGACACGGCTCGGAAATGATTTGTTCGCGATCAAAAAGTTGGCACGTTCCGTCCGGCCCGTTCGGCTCCCACAGCCACACAAGGCCGCAGCCGCGCCGCGCCCAAACGGCGCAGATTGGATAGATACACACTGGCCGCCGGCCTCTGGGTCCTCTCACGCACTCTCAAAAATATATCCGCGTCAAACTTGCAGTATTTTCTGGTTTTGGTGTGTTTCGATTGATCAGTACCGCAAAATTTTACAACAGGTCGTCCATTCCATTGCTCTTCGAAGAATTCCGATGCCGATGCTTTCTTTAATTTGTAATAAATTATAACTCGGAATGCGAATTGGGTGGATACAGAAACTGCAGGTGGTGTTCGCTGACTATACGCCTCTGGACAACGACGGATACCCCCTCTCCCTTAGGTCCCCCCGTTACCACCGTTAGCCCTTGCCCCTCATCGGTTGTTGATTAAATGTTGATTTCCCTCTCGCCAGACATGTGACAAACCTTGAGTCGGGGCTCGAGCCGGGACGACAGCTCTAAAAACTCTCCTCAAAATTTCAGGGGCAGCCGCGAAGGTGGGGATGACCACGTACCCCAGCCCTCTCCCTTCTTTTCCCCCTATTTTGGTGGAGCTCTTTCTCTCGAAAGCAGAGAAAACCAGCGGTGGGAAAGTATCTACACTGTAATTTCAAAGGCGTACCAGGAGAGGGCAACAAAGTTGTAGGCTACAGAAAACAGTGCGACTTGAGTCGCAGTCTGGGCATACACCTTTGTCGCACTCTCACCATACACCTTTGTATGCATAATATGCCGGACAGCCCCTAAGCCCCTGCCAATCCCCCGGAGCAGGTGTTCGGCCTCCGTACACCTTGTGCGGGGTAAAATACTACACGGTTTAAGGGAGCTGTGAGCCGTGGGCTCCAGGCCCATGAAGTGCGCTCCCAAGGTGTCTGCAGGCCAAGCACTCGCTCAGGGGGATTCGGGGCTGTCCGGCATATCATATTTGAAATTACAGTGTAGAGGTGAGATAGAGAAAGATGGACACAGAGAGGCGAGAAAAAGGCTAGAAAAGGAAAGTTTCATGAACTCTGCTAGAGGTATAGTATGGCAGCCTGGCACATGCCAATCTATCAGACATCGACATCGCCTCATGTCTAGGAAAGAGGGACTGATGCAGTCAGCGACGGCCTGAAGCCTTAAAGAGGGGGAAGGGGAGAGAGAGAGAGAGGGGGGGGGGGCAGTGCAGCCCACCTTGCGCCTTCTCTTCTTTCAATGACGTTGCAAACGGTGCAGCTCTTCTCGCTCAAGTTGAACGGGCGACGGCGAATCACTTTGCGAATTAGTTGTTACGATAGCTGAGCAGGGAGGGGCAACGGGAAAAGGGGGAGGGGGGAGGGGCACTATCCGACACCGCTTGTGAGGCACAGGCCCTGCTGCAGCAGAGCACAAAGAGAAATGCAGTGGTGCCTGATTGCCAAAGTTCATTCCTAGCATCGACGGTAAGGGG
>NW_026267458.1:43176-43880 GCF_000697945.3 Frankliniella occidentalis
TGAAAAGCGCTTCAAAGGCGCATCCACGCCGCCGCTTTCTTTCGCTCGAGTCCCGCCCTCGCCGCTCCTGCTTTTACTTACCTCGGAACCTCATTGCACGGTTCCTTAGCCGGGGCGTGGCGTGGCGTGGCGGGGCCGCACAGCAGCGGCTCAGACACACGCGCGGGGTAAAAGTTTAGATTAAAAAGTAATTGAAAGTGGGCGATATTACCCGGCTGTATATACTAGACCGGCCTGTGGAGTGCGCGCACCTGACGCGCAACATTGACGTCTCTTTCTTATGGCGGTACAGCATCTGCACCGAAACCATTCCACACTCAGTGCGTTCAAAAACTATAATTTTTTAAATTTACCTCTTTTTCGTGTTTTTTTTTCACTCTGCGGGTGCGACGTACAAATGGTTGGTTGGTTAAAATACGACTGTCGTCCGCAAAACTTTGGCGCACTCAACGTACACGTCCAAGTTTTCGACTTACGGTCATTATTATCATCTTTTTTCGTTCTTTTTTTCTTTGCAAGGGCAGAATAATGCGACAGTAACATGACAAGTAAGTCACGTCCGGTTGAGGGGAGCTCGAGCTGCGCCCCCTTGCGCATGCCCCTACCCCCCCTTTCACAAAAGTATACCCGATCAGACCACTCATTTTTTTCGGAAAACAAAACCCCCGCAAAGCCGTGGTTTTTGAACTGAGCTAAAGTGGTGA
>NW_026267458.1:49600-50137 GCF_000697945.3 Frankliniella occidentalis
ATTTTGGATTATAAAAGCCTCGCGAACTATGTGTGAATTTGGAGGGAAATACTTTGCACACTCGTATTCCTACTCTTTGCAATTGTTTTTCACTGCTGTGTTAAGATTGACACTCTGCCACTTGCCAGTGAATGATGCGATGAATATTCTGAAGGCAGTTAGCCCTGCGTTCAAGCCCAACTAATTTAATTTTTGGTACTACGAACTCAAGATGTGGCGCAACCACGCACTCCTCTTTGCAAAGTTTGGTCTGGACTGCAAATTGCCTCAATGAACAACAGGTTTCGTAATGCAAAGCGAAACCCTCCTAACCTAACAAAGAATTGCTTTGCAATACAAAACAATTTCTACAAAGGCATGACAATTCGTTCGTAACGTTGCAAGAGCATTGAGTTGGTTTGACAGTGTAGGGTAGGCCCTGGCGCCCATTCACCCGTCTATATATATAGTGGTAGTAATGACACGCACCGGACCCCCTCTGCGCAACAAGTGGCGACTGCAGCAGTGTTCGATGTACCCCCCTTTGACCCTCCCCCC
>NW_026267458.1:50417-61716 GCF_000697945.3 Frankliniella occidentalis
CCCAGAACCCTTTTTGCTCCCATATACTTTACTCGGTTGGCGGGGCTGGCGCGCGACAGATTAGTTACCCCGCCCCGTCCCCCCTCTGCCCCCTTTTACTCCCATACCTCCACTTGGCACTACTGACCCCCCGTGTATGTTCCTCTCTCTCTCTCCCCACCCCGGAGGCGGCGTGTGAAATACACCGCTGCGTGCTCGCGGGCAGTTAGGCCCGGCGCCCGCTTAGAGCACACATTCCGCGGGGGCCGCGCAGCCCGAGGCACTGCCTGAGGCGCAGCCTGCCGCCCGTCTTGTTCTCTATCTGGGCGGCCTCCTCCTGGTGTCCGTGCGCCGCGGCATCAGCGCGCGTGTAACGCACTGCCACAAAATGAAGGCAGAAAAGGGGACGATCTCGGTGGAAAATAGTCGTACCCGGGTACTGGAAAATTTTCCATGGAAGATGTACAACTACAGCACTATCGACTTGGATGTAATCGTACGACCTGTGAGAATGGGAGGTTGTACGTGTACGACTCGTTTCATACATACATTTCATACACTCTGCAAATCCAAGTGTATAACAACTTGACAGGTATAACTGCAAAACTAGAGAGTTCTACACTTCAAACTGCAATTTTCTAACTATGAACGAAAATTTTATTTCCAAGAATGCCACCTTCTTCGTCTTTAAATTCTCATTAAAACGAGCCTACATGTGATAGGGTTATGATTTATATTGAAACATGTATATGCGTACTTCCATAAATTTCCTGAAATTCATTTCTTATCGCGTACCCGTTTTAATGTAAATCACAACCCTATATCACATGTAGGCTCGTTTTAAAGAGAATGCAAGGACGAAGAAGATGGCACCCTCGGAAATAAAATTTTCGTTCATGATTAGAAAATTGCAGTTTGAAATGTAGAACTCTTTAATTTTGCAGTTGAAACTGTCAAGTTGTCATACACTTGGATTTGCAGAGCAGAAAATGTCAAAGGACGATGAGCTCAGAAACCTGCCAAAGTAAGGTACCTTTTTATTTTTGTTTGCAATTATTTTCGATGCACGAACTGAAATGCAATAGCAAACCGCCAGTTTGCTGGTTGGTAGGTAGGGGGCCGTTCATATACTACGTAGTTCATTTTTGGGCATTTTGGACCCCCCCTCCCCCTCCGTGACCGACCGTAGTACTGGGCCACCCCCCCACCCCTCCCCCCGGGTCACGTAGTAAAACCATACTTTGCCCATTTCCGCCTGAAAAGTAGCACACAAGCTAGGAAACGACGGTTTGTGCCTCTTTGAATTGGAATACGAGATATGTATTACATCAACATTTACAAATAGGGTAGAAAAGAATTTCAATTATTTTTTTTCTTTCTGCAAATTTTTTTACTATTTTTTTGTTGTTTTAGGAACAGGAACAACAGTGAAACTAGAATAGCTTCAGAATTTTTAAAGATACGGTGAATCCGAAGACAATTGTAGATTTAAAATGTGTTGTTTTAGGGGTGGTACTTCCTCTGTCATTTTCCAATTTGGCGCCTCCTTGCACGTCTGTATGTACAGCGTAGTCATTTTCACCGGATTTTCGTCGAAAAACCCACTCTATAGTGTTGTAAGTGCCCGAAAAATTTCCGGAAAAATATGAATTTTTCCGAAATTTTTCCGAAATTTTCAAAGCCGTCGGAAAAATTGGAAAAGAAAATGAAATCGACGTTCTAGTGGAGATTTCTTTTTTCTTTCGCTTGTGAGAAGCCGCAGATGCAGAATACTGCATGCTATGCTGTATGTTGTTTAAAACTCGCGGTTAGTAAGTGAATGGACCGAAGGATGCCGGATGTGAGAAGGCGGTGACAGAGAGAGAGGGGAATACCTACATCTACGTGCGGGGCGGGACCGACACGTCCTCAGTAAATCCGTCCACAGAATTTGCGCGTTGTGAAAATCATCCACAAATTAACATCCAATGATTTGGACGTAAATTAACACACGTGTTTGTTACGTCCACAGTGTGGATGTACTTGTGAGGCTGGTGAAAATAGCTCATCATTTTCTCACTTGTCTCCTCTTATTTACACCCAAACGGATCACGTTTTGCCCTCACTCTGAAAATCCAACAGTACGACACTTGCAAGAGTGGGACAAAAGTCCTACACACTCAAGTGCAAGTGACGCATGTGATACTCTGAAAACTCTAGGAATACACACTAAGAGTAGGACGTCCCCACCCTTGAAAAAGTTACAGCATTTTCATACAGCTACCGCAGGGTAATTTCCTCTCATGTCGCGCTCCACACAGTCGCGGTCGAGAAAATGGTGATTTTCATTCACCGATAAACAAAAATTGTTTCAACTCTTTAACACTTTCAATAGCACAAGCACAACAACTCTGTTGCGCACTTTCAAGTGTTGAAGAGTTGATCCCTTATTGATCGCCTTATTAATTCAAAACCTCCAGAAAGAATGTCTTTGGAGTGAAAATGGACAATAACTAACGTTATAACTTTTTACATGAAAAAATTTAGATTTTTCCAATTTTTCCGAAATTTACTGAATTTTTCCGAAATTTTCGGAAATTTTTCGCAACTTTGAGAGTCCAGTGAAAATTTGCATCACTACCACTCTAGCTCCCAACCGGTGAAAGATGGCGCCACACGGAAAAAAAAGAATTAGCTAAATTAGCTAATGCATTCGCTAATATGGCCTTAGATGAGAACATTAGCTCTCCTAGCTAATTCTTAGCAAGGAGAGCTAATAAATTAGCCATAACAGTTGTGTACAAAATAAAGCAACTAGCTGTGAAAGCTAATATTTTAGCTTTCTTAGCTGGGAATTAGCTAGGAAAGCTAATATTCTCATCTAAGGCCATATTAGCGAATGCATTAGCTAATTTAGCTAATTCTTTTTTTTCCGTGCAAACGGACAAAATTTTAGTCGAAAGGGGAGCACTTGAACGAATTAGAGGAAACGACGCGGTGTTTTGGTGGTTCAAAACGGAAATTTGACGAATACTACGTGACCAGCGCCTACCCCCCCTCCGTGACCGACCGTAGTGCAAGGCTAAACCCCCCCTCCCCCCTAAATGAACTACGTAGTATATGAACGGCCCCTAGCTCCTTCCGACACATTTAGCAGGGAAGGGTTTTGAGTTGCATCCCAAACAACCGACGATAAAGACAGAAATCACGAGGAAGGCGATTAGGGGCCGTACCCAAACCACGTGACACCTTTTTGCCGGTTTTTGGACCCCCTCCCCCTACCGCCGTGTGGTGCTCCGTGGTGTTTTCACGATCCCCCCTCCCCCCTTTTCACGTGGTTTTTAGCGTATGTGCCATTTCACGTAGGACTATATAGAGCATTTTAACAAAAAGTGAATTTTTGCTGATGTTGAATAGTGAATTTGGTGGTGACTTTGCGATTGATTTCTGGCAGATTTCAGTGTTTTACCACGCAAAAAAAAAAAAGATTTTTGTTTTCCCCCCCAAATATTATGTTTTTTTAGCTGCTAATCAATGGTCACGTGGTGGACTATGGTGTTTTCATACACCCCCCCATCCCCAAAATGCGTCACGTGGTTTCGGTACGGCCCCTTAAGTGCACATTGGGACAGTTCACCAAGAGTAACCGGTTTAACGCTTCAAAAAATTCCCAAGTTGTCTCATCTTGTAGATAACTGGCCTATTAAGACTTTTAGACCACAAGGCGGTATGTATGTTGTATATTTCTTAGGAAAGCACGTCAACTGTCCCAATGTGCCCCACCCATGTGTTCTTATGGTGTTCCAATGGGCCCCGTACCCGGGCACATTGGGACAGTGGTGCCATTTTTCGGGGAAATCTCTCTACAGCCAATGAGTATGAGAAAAAAATCTGGGCGCTATGGGATATGATATATATATCATAGGCCTATAGGCCACATATCAATGTGCAATTGTAGCCAGTACCGGTCGTTCTAGCATGCGAGGTCTCAGACCTAGCGCAAAAAGAAAAAATCCGCCCTAATGTACCCCAACCACCCTAACTTTCTTTTGAGGCACATCCATCCATCCAAAGACACATTTTGTTTCCAAACAGTGATTCTGTGAAGTTTCACCCATTTTGTCTTAGTTAAGAGGCAAAATAAATTTACTTAGGCCCGGTGCTAAACGTTGAACGCGCTTTGAGCCCATCCAGCCTAAAATAAATATATTTTTCATCTCTACTAAACTGAGACAAAATGTATGGAACTTTACATAATCTCGTTTTGGAGACAAAATGTGTCTTTGGCTTGCCGTGCTCAAAAATATTCATGTTTTTGTTTAATTCTTGCCCCCCTCCCCAATTCATAGTGTTAATTCATTGTGTTGTGGCTCGCCTAGCTGTTTTGTTTTACCATTGAAATAGAGTCTAAGCATGCAGTGTTCTGATTGAGCGTGGCGAGTCGGTGCGGCCGACTGGCACTGGCCGTAGAACCTGGTTGGCGCCGTTGCCTACCTGTTGGCGCTCGAAGTGAGGGGGAGAGCTGGGGGAGGGGTTGGGTTGGGGCCGCCCAAACGCTACCAGAAAAGTGGCCCGTCCCCGTGGCAGGACGCGACACGAAACGCCGCCTGGGCCGAATAACAGAGAGGAAGAGGGGGGGGGGGGGGGGGGGAAAGGGGGGTTTAGGGGAAAGGGGGGGGAAAAAAAGAAGGGAGGGGGGGGGGGGGGGGGGGGGAGTGCAAAGGGGGTTTAAGGGAAAGTGGGGTGCAAACAAGGAATGGGTGGTAAAACGCAAGCGAGGGAAGAACGAAAAAAAAAACACGAACAAAAAACGGAGTTGGGTTGGAAGAAGACTCGGACATTTGGAGCAGCGGCAGCCGGCAGGGTCTGGTCATACATCGGACCGCACGGTCACGCACAACCACCCCTCCTCCCCCCCTCCCCTTCTCCCTCCATCAACCCCATTATGCATAAATCAGTAGGGCTCCGGCCCTAAATCTACATCTGGAGAGAGTGGTGGTGGTGGTGGTGCGTAGGTGTGCCGGCCTCCCCCCCACCCGCCTCTACACAACCCCTACGGCGGTGCGCGGGTGCGCGGGACCTCTTTGACAGGAGCCAACAGAAAGCATTGTAATCGCGAGACAGGGCGTGGCGTGGCGGGGCGGGGCGGGGCGCTCTGCGGCCTTGATTTGTCCAGGCATGGCGGGGGAGTGAGAGAGAGAGAGAGCGTGACGGCCAGACAACAGCCGCCCTTCTCTCTCTCTTTCCCTCTCTCTCCCTGCGCGTCTGTCTGACTGTCCTTCCCCCGTCGTTTCGTTCCCGTTCTCTGCAGCCACCACCGCAACAAAAACAACAAGCCGTGCCGCCGCCTCTACTCCGTGGCGCTTCTTCCCTCCTCCCCCTGCCTGGCGCTGCTGCTGTCGCCGTGCCAAGAAGTTCCTCTCTTCACGTCAACCGACAGCCTCCCTCCCAACAACTCTTTGCCCCCCTCCACGTCTGCGTGGTGCTGGACGTCATTTGCCTCACAAGAGTTCGTTTCTTTTGTGGCGCGGGGCCAAAGCGATAAATTTCTTGCTCGTGATTACGAAAGTAATACTTGTTGCGAGAAATATCTCTCTCGCTCTTTCGCCCCTTCTCCTCTTTCCCGCTTTTTCTTTGAGTTGCTCTCTACCCCTCTCTCCACTGGGTACTGGCGTGGTATAGCAGCGTGTGCCAGTCGCGCAACTCTACGCCGTGGCCGCGGTGCTTGCCAAAATTTTGCGATTTTTAGACAGTCCCCAGTCCCCAAGGCTTTCTCTACCAGAAGGCAAAGTGCCCCCCCTTTCCCATCTTCTTCGTCCATGTAGCACCGGGGGGGGGGGGGGGGGGGGGGGGGGGGGGGTAGACTCGCGGGCTGTGTTATGCAAGTTATCTCTTTGAATCCCAATTTTTGTAATTTCTTTAGAGATGAAGTTTTGACCCTCTTCGGAATGTTGAGGTTTAGCATTTTCTAGATGCAAAATCATACCCTAAAGTGACAGTCTCTCAAATATTATCACAATTTAGCACTCGAAAAGAAGTACTGAAACTTTGGCAATGGCGACCATGCCGTTTGAGACGGTCACGAGCACCAGCAACGACCGGTGCTTCTGCACCCAATGCAGGCACACTGAACTTTATACGGCTAGCAAAGCATTAACGTTGGCCTTCGGATATTTTCCCTTTTCATTGGCTTTTCTAGATTCACTTTTGATCTACGAGAAACGCAGTCGCTGCACCCAGCTGCCCCATCGCTTCCTCGGCTGATCCATGTGCCTACCAGCTCACTTCACCCCTGCCCCCTCAACCCCCCCCCCCTCTCCCTTCTGACATTTCTTTTTTTCCATAGCAGTGTACGCCGCAGTGCGCAGACAAGTCACAAAGAGTGCATGCCAAGCAAAGCAAAGCGCTTTGCCAAAGCATGGCCAAGAAGTGATCCCCCCTCCCCCACCCCCCCATCGCTGGCCGCGCACCTAAAGAAATTGGCTGCGAGATCAGTCCTGTCCAGCCCCGTCCCCGGATGCCTGCTTGGCTGGCTGGACCTATCAGCGGAATGTATTTTTTCCTCAAACCCACAAGCAGACATTTTCATCAAAGCAGAAAGGGCAGTGCGAGCAGCGGCTTGCTGCTGCAGTGCTGGCTGACCCCACCCTAGCTTCCGTCCGTCTGTCCATCCGCCCTCTTCCGTTTTCAGTTAGTTTACTTAACGTTCCTCAAATTTTACCAAGTACCTTACTTTCAACAACACAGGGAAATCAAATGGCAGGTCTAGAAGCATGTTAATGCCTTGCAAGGGCAGAAATTACCACCCACTATAGTATAGAAATTAAATTACATTTGCCCATAAGTGGTAATGTTGACACAATTGAAATGTTTGTCTTGTCCCTCTCCAACGCAAAAAATAGTGTGTGCTGAAACAGAAGTGGGCCTTTAGATTTAGCAAACTGTTAGCTGTTCCAGTAAAATGTTTGCTGGAACAGCAAACAGTTTACCAAATTTACAAAGACCCACTTCTGTTTTAGCAAACACACTATTTTGCGTGGCCTAAGTCGCAAGAACATTAAGCCGTTACCTCTTACTGTTTCTGCGGTTTCCAGTGAGGTCCTTTTGCTTTTTCATGACCGGTTATCCTTCACCTCACGTTTCTTTTCCCCTCACCCGAACTTGCTCGTCGATGAACTCCAAGGAAAAACAAAACAAAAAGCAGTGCATGTAATTTTACAATTTTGAATTATTTTACGCGACACGCTGCAAGGAATATTTCCTGTAAAACCTTCAACTATTGTTCATCACAGAGTGTAAAAGGAATGGTTTTCACCGTCTAATTTGATCAACGGTGGTAAACTGTTTAATTGTCTGCTCTATCCTACGGAGTGCGGTACGGAAGTACAGTCGGCAACTGCGTTAAAACTCATTGTTTTGAATCAACATAATCGTCTCTAACCCGCTGCGTGACTCTCCGCGCTACAACGTCATTTTGCTTTTCTCCAGGATTGATTCGCCTTCCTCCGCCGCGCTCCGCGACAGGGCCGAGACCCCCGTGCCGATGATTGCCTGGGTGGGGTTTACGTGTCTGCGATTCGATTGTGCCAATCCCTGGCCAACGCCAAACAACGTGGCGGGGCGGGGCGGGAGGTGAGGCCGTGGCCGAGCGGCGGGCACTCCCATAAATTGTGCAGAAGGGAGATCATGTGTATTGTGACGGACGTCAGGGCGCTGTTGCGCGCGTGCGCCCACGAGCGGCCTTGAGCTTGTTGTTGTCTGAGAAAGAAAGAGAGAGAGAGAAGGATAGCAGAACGCGGGGAACGAGCTGGACAAGGCAGAGAAAGAGTAAGTGAGAGGCTATCGTGGAGAGGGGTACTTCATCGAAATAATTGCAAAAATAAAATATATATTACAAAAAAAAGAGAGAATCAAAGGGGTGGTCTGACGTACCCGCCGAACATGCACTGCTTAAGCATATTTTAATTTGCCAGTGTAAACATATGTCTCAAATGGCCTATTAAAAATGCGTTAGCCGTGCATGTTGAAAAATCCGCAAGCTATAAATGACATAAGTTCATAAGATTTTGGTGGATAGTGTAGTGTAGTGTAGTTTTGCTGTTGCTGGCAGGACTTGACTAAAATAATAAAAGTTAGCTGGATGCTAATGCCGCAGCTGGTCTCCGGGCAGACCAGTGAGCAGTGAAAGCCGTGCGAGTCTCCAACGCGTGACGCTCCGCGGCGACCGAAGCAGCTCGAAAAGTCTCACAAAAGGAGCGAAGAAGAAGAAGAAAAAGAAAAGTTGTGTATGGGGGAAGATAATGTGGTGTTTACAGGAAGCGCTCCCTTGGGCCGGCCTGCGGGGCCGTGGTACGCGGGCGGGTGGCAGCCACCCTCTCTCTCCTCCGTCTCTCTCTCTCCCTCTCTCCCTCTCCCTCTCTCCCTCTCGCCATCACTCTCACCCCCTCCCTTTCACCCCGCCGTGTCGAATCCTGGCCCAGGAATTCAGATCACGCACCGCGAGTTGGAAAGTCCATTTCAGTCTAGCGAAGCGGATTAAAACTATCATCTTGACAAAGAGCTGGGTGAGCGAGAGCTCGGGGCCCGGTCCGCCCGGCCACGAAGGGACTCGCCCAAGACGCGCGTCGTCGAGGGGGCCGCGGGGCCGATGAGGTACAACGTTTGATCGGCACCGTTTGGCACCTGTCGTTCATGTCCAGTGTTGTTGAGTCATTACACGGTAAAATTTACATCCTTGGACTTCAAGCGATCTCCGTGGTTTTCAAGACAGCATTTCAAGCAATCTGTTTGTATTCCAAGATGTTTTTTTTACCGCGTGGTCAGTATAAAAGCCCGGAAGTGACTGTATCAAGTGATCAGTTTATAAATGTCAATTTCCCTGATTGCAGCAGAAACATTTAAAAATGCCTCTCCCTCCAATTTTTATCGTTTAACTTGAAATTGTGGGATTCCGAAGTGGCTGATTACGCCATCGTTATCTGTCAGGCTGGTATGATAATAACGGTAAAAATAAGTGTTTAAAACACACGGGGTTCTGTCCCAAACAGAACAAAAACAGGCATTCGAAAGGGGTCGTTGTGGCGGTTTAGGATGTGTCAGGTTTGAATGGGTTTGGGCAAGGTCCTCTCGGGATGGAAAAGGGGAAAGTGGGGGGGGGGGGGGGAAAATGGGGGGCGGGGGGGGGGGGGGGGGGGTAGACTCGCGGGCTGTGTTATGCAAGTTATCTCTTTGAATCCCAATTTTTGTAATTTCTTTAGAGATGAAGTTTTGACCCTCTTCGGAATGTTGAGGTTTAGCATTTTCTAGATGCAAAATCATACCCTAAAGTGACAGTCTCTCAAATATTATCACAATTTAGCACTCGAAAAGAAGTACTGAAACTTTGGCAATGGCGACCATGCCGTTTGAGACGGTCACGAGCACCAGCAACGACCGGTGCTTCTGCACCCAATGCAGGCACACTGAACTTTATACGGCTAGCAAAGCATTAACGTTGGCCTTCGGATATTTTCCCTTTTCATTGGCTTTTCTAGATTCACTTTTGATCTACGAGAAACGCAGTCGCTGCACCCAGCTGCCCCATCGCTTCCTCGGCTGATCCATGTGCCTACCAGCTCACTTCACCCCTGCCCCCTCAACCCCCCCCCCCTCTCCCTTCTGACATTTCTTTTTTTCCATAGCAGTGTACGCCGCAGTGCGCAGACAAGTCACAAAGAGTGCATGCCAAGCAAAGCAAAGCGCTTTGCCAAAGCATGGCCAAGAAGTGATCCCCCCTCCCCCACCCCCCCATCGCTGGCCGCGCACCTAAAGAAATTGGCTGCGAGATCAGTCCTGTCCAGCCCCGTCCCCGGATGCCTGCTTGGCTGGCTGGACCTATCAGCGGAATGTATTTTTTCCTCAAACCCACAAGCAGACATTTTCATCAAAGCAGAAAGGGCAGTGCGAGCAGCGGCTTGCTGCTGCAGTGCTGGCTGACCCCACCCTAGCTTCCGTCCGTCTGTCCATCCGCCCTCTTCCGTTTTCAGTTAGTTTACTTAACGTTCCTCAAATTTTACCAAGTACCTTACTTTCAACAACACAGGGAAATCAAATGGCAGGTCTAGAAGCATGTTAATGCCTTGCAAGGGCAGAAATTACCACCCACTATAGTATAGAAATTAAATTACATTTGCCCATAAGTGGTAATGTTGACACAATTGAAATGTTTGTCTTGTCCCTCTCCAACGCAAAAAATAGTGTGTGCTGAAACAGAAGTGGGCCTTTAGATTTAGCAAACTGTTAGCTGTTCCAGTAAAATGTTTGCTGGAACAGCAAACAGTTTACCAAATTTACAAAGACCCACTTCTGTTTTAGCAAACACACTATTTTGCGTGGCCTAAGTCGCAAGAACATTAAGCCGTTACCTCTTACTGTTTCTGCGGTTTCCAGTGAGGTCCTTTTGCTTTTTCATGACCGGTTATCCTTCACCTCACGTTTCTTTTCCCCTCACCCGAACTTGCTCGTCGATGAACTCCAAGGAAAAACAAAACAAAAAGCAGTGCATGTAATTTTACAATTTTGAATTATTTTACGCGACACGCTGCAAGGAATATTTCCTGTAAAACCTTCAACTATTGTTCATCACAGAGTGTAAAAGGAATGGTTTTCACCGTCTAATTTGATCAACGGTGGTAAACTGTTTAATTGTCTGCTCTATCCTACGGAGTGCGGTACGGAAGTACAGTCGGCAACTGCGTTAAAACTCATTGTTTTGAATCAACATAATCGTCTCTAACCCGCTGCGTGACTCTCCGCGCTACAACGTCATTTTGCTTTTCTCCAGGATTGATTCGCCTTCCTCCGCCGCGCTCCGCGACAGGGCCGAGACCCCCGTGCCGATGATTGCCTGGGTGGGGTTTACGTGTCTGCGATTCGATTGTGCCAATCCCTGGCCAACGCCAAACAACGTGGCGGGGCGGGGCGGGAGGTGAGGCCGTGGCCGAGCGGCGGGCACTCCCATAAATTGTGCAGAAGGGAGATCATGTGTATTGTGACGGACGTCAGGGCGCTGTTGCGCGCGTGCGCCCACGAGCGGCCTTGAGCTTGTTGTTGTCTGAGAAAGAAAGAGAGAGAGAGAAGGATAGCAGAACGCGGGGAACGAGCTGGACAAGGCAGAGAAAGAGTAAGTGAGAGGCTATCGTGGAGAGGGGTACTTCATCGAAATAATTGCAAAAATAAAATATATATTACAAAAAAAAGAGAGAATCAAAGGGGTGGTCTGACGTACCCGCCGAACATGCACTGCTTAAGCATATTTTAATTTGCCAGTGTAAACATATGTCTCAAATGGCCTATTAAAAAT
>NW_026267458.1:62911-64590 GCF_000697945.3 Frankliniella occidentalis
GGGGGGGGATAACTGGAGCTGGAGGAGCTGGCGGCGAGGTCTCGTCGGCACGTCACACGGGACATTTCGAGTCTGAGAAATGTATTCATGATGCGTTTGTTTTTGGTCTACTGGTTTCATTGCGGTGAAGGCCGGCGGTGGTGGTGGACGGGAGCGGTGAAGAGAGCGAGAAAGCGGCGGTGAAAGAGAGTAAGAGAGAGAGAAAGGATGAGAGAGATGACAAAATGAGAGGGGGGTGTGCTCGTTAAGAGGGTGTTCTTCTCGTCGTCGTGTAGATTCAGATAATTACCACGACTCTGAAATTTGCCGGTCATTGCCACATCCAGTAAGGTGGTGGTAAGGTGTAGAAAGAGGAGGGTTGGGGGGGTAATTGATAACAGCAAATTTCTCGCATTTCTACATGTTTCCGCAATAGCACAGTGGTTTTGGTGGTGATGGTTTTGGCAGTGTCGTGGTCGCGGGCCAGAGTAAGCCCCTGCAGCACTCTGAAAAGGCTCGTCCCGCTATTATTCCCCAGGCTGCGCACACCCCCGCTGCACCCCTTCACCCTCCCTTCACCCCCCCCCCCCTTTTGGCTTCTTTGCCTACGAACTGGGGGGGCTGGCCCGGCCCTACCATTTTCCTTGCTGATGCTCCTATTCACAATTTTTCTTTACATTTCGCGTCCAAACAAAAATTGTTTTCCTTGTAAATGGAAAGGGACCTCCTGCGGGACCCCGGGACACACCCAACCGCTTGCAGTCCGCCTCGATGTGGGGCGAGAGGGAGGGGGGGTCCTGGCCATCTGTGGGCAAACATTTTATACCGCCGAACTATTGCGTCAGTGGATCGGCTGGGGGAGGCCCTGGAGGCCGCTGATTGTGTGAGGTCCTCCCTTCCTCCCCGGAAGTGGAGGCCGCGGCTAAATGGTGCGGTGCGGCCCTTTATGTATGGGAAAGGACTGACTGACTGACGGAGACTTAATGGATGCGGTTCCTCTCCGGCTCTACTCTTCTTTTTTTATTGCTACTGTATTTGGTCATTGTTGCGATGCCTCGCATCTTGTGACACGACATCTGCGTCTCTCTCTCTCTCTCTCTCTCTCGTCGTTAAAAGGCTCCGGTGGCCTCCATATTGGCGGAAGGAGCCCGATTCGTGGGCTACTCTGGGCAACACCTACCTCGCCGAGGTGAAGGGTGGGGCGAAGAAGTGGGGAGGGTGGGAGGAGGTGGCTAGCGGCGCGTCGCACTTTGGCTCGGCGCCAGCCTCGGCCGTGCGATGCTCCCCTAACCTCCTCCCCGGGCGGGCCCGAGGGTGGTCTACGTCGTCAGGGCGAAATCAGGAGGCGGCAGCGAAAAAGCCCCGCAGCCCCTCAACCCGTCGACTTGAACAAAAATATACTAGAATTAAAAACTATAGTAAACAGAATATTTCGGGTGTATGGCACTCTTCCCACCTGACATTCGTCCCACCTATTAAATTTATATATATTTTGAATATCTTTTTTTAAATACTTTTTTGCGTTTTTCGTCCCACCTAAAGGGGTGGTCTGACGTACCCGCCGAACATGCACTGCTTAAGCATATTTTAATTTGCCAGTGTAAACATATGTCTCAAATGGCCTATTAAAAATGCGTTAGCCGTGCATGTTGAAAAATCCGCAAGCTATAAATGACATAAGTTCATAAGATTTTGGTGGA